>NW_006793997.1:2493160-2496172 GCF_000442215.2 Lipotes vexillifer | reverse complement strand
TCCCTACATCACCCACACAACCTCCTCCACCAGGGTTAGAGTTCTGTGCAGTGTGCACTTAGAGGAAGGGAGTGGAAAGATCTGGCTTGTGTAATAAAATGGAAGGTTTTCTCCAGGTCTTGGTGGTGTTTTGGTAAAGGAGTGAGGTGAGCTGGATGATGAAAGGAAAGTATGTCACAGTTTTCACTGGGCTCATTAGTATCAAGGAATGGCTTAAACTGGTGGTCCTCCCCCAAATATGTCCACCTGGAACCTGTGAATGTGACTTTATTTGGGAAAAGGGTCTTTGCAGTGTAATCAAGTTAAGGATCTTGAGATGGGATCATCCTGAATTAAGACAGTCCCTAAATCCAATGACTTGTGTCCTTTTAAGAGGTAGAAGAGAAAAGGACACAGAAAGAAGAGAAGATGGAGGCAAAGACTGAGGCAGTTATGCTGCCACAAGCCAAAGAATGCTTGGACTCACCAGAAGCTGGAAGAGGCAAGGAAGCATTTTTCCTTAGAAACTTTAGAAGGAGTGTGGCCTGGGGACATCTTGATTTTGGACTTCTGGCCTCCAGAACTGTGTAAGAATGCATTTCTGTTATTTTAACCTCCAAGCTTGTGGTCATTTGTTATGGCAGCCCTAGGAAACTAACACAGACCTTAAGCACAAGGAGCGTTATGACAAGAAGATGTTTAATGGGATGGGAGAGTTCAAGCCCTTTCTTCCAGCCTTCAGTGGGTACTGAACCAGGATGGAAAAGCAGGTTACAGTGGACAGATCTGAGAGCTCATAGGTCAAAATGCAGCCTAATTATCCTGGAGAAAAAAAGTGAGGGAGGGACATAAAGGGAAGGGGTAGAGGCAGGAGCAGAAAGAGGAAGTGGGAAGGAAGAAGAGATAGAAGATCAGTCAACCTATCCTTAGGACCCAAGAGTAAGTCTAGTACAGGTTGGAGGTGCTTAGTCATATAGACTGAGAAACAGAGGGGCCCAGAGTTGATGCCCAGTGGAGAAGGTGGCATGTCTGAGAACAAGCCTGGGGCACACACAGCCTGGGGCTGCCTTGGGCTGCCTTTCAGTTGCCTGCTTTTCAAAACCTGGCTGATTTCTTCTCTTTGCAGAGGAGGAAGAGGTGGTAGAGGTATTGTGGGTGGTGGATGGGTAAGAGAGTATATGGGATGGAATGAAAGTTGGTCATTTTGTCCCAATAGTAAAGTGTGATGTTCTGTTCTGATAGATTCTTGTTCATGGTTCTAATAGCTGCTCAGGAAGCAGCCTTCAGATGGCTAATTATGACACTATCTAATGTTTATTTATCACAGCTCGAGCCACAGGGTTATGTGCTTTATATACAAACCACGTTTTTCTTCCACCATAACCCTATGAGGTGTGTATTTTATTAGTGTCCCTTTCTTTTAAGATGAGGAAACTGAGGCTCAGAGAAATTAAATGACTTGCCCAAGGTCCAATAGCTAGTACATGAGGGAGGCAGGATTTCAGTCTCCGTTAGTCTGACCCTAGTGTCAAAGTGTTCAACCACTCTAGGCTGTGAGACCAAGATCCCCTGTGGGAGAAACGAGGCTTCGTCCACTCTAGCTCCAGAAATTCTCACTCCAGACCAGAAGAAAGTCCATGGTGAGAGAGAATTTTCACAGTTCTCTTACTGAGTAATCATGGGGCTTTGATGTATATATGGGCATAGAGGCTGGCTGCAAGGAGATGCTTCTTGGTATAATTATGATGAGAAGCACTGGGTGGGGTAGAAAGTTCAGACAGTCCTGAAATCCATTCCTGGCTCCGAGAAGGACTGAGTGGTCATGGGGAAATCACTGAGGCTCTCTGAGCCTTGGCTTCCTTATTTGTAAAAAAGAAATAACTCTTTGATATCTAACTTGCAGAGATGTTATGAGTTAGACAACTCTATCTATCTACCTGTATGTACTTAGCAAAGAGCTAAACACCTTGGATCTGCTTGGCATATAGATAATGAAGAAATGATAGATCTTAATGTTACCCTTATTTTCATTTTATAACTGCAGCAGGCTTATGGGATGAATATTTTGTCCCCTCAAAGTTTCTTTAACTGAAATTACTGACCCAGACAAATACCCCACATATCTAAAGAATAAATTGTTTTTTGAGCCTTGTTAGTTTAGAACATTAGTTCTGAGTTTTTAATCTGGCTGAGCAAACTGAAAATGGAGTAAACATTTGCAACCACACGGATACAGTTGACAGCCCCGCATGCCTCAAAGTAGGAGAATTTTACTTATGACTTCTAAGCACGACTTGGTGAAAAAATTACCCATTGCGGTGGGCCTCTCTATCTTAGGTTAGAGTCCTCCCTGGATCCTGGAGGTACTGCCCTGTAGCCACCAGCTTCCATTTCAGGACTGGAGAGACAATGATGGGAGGGGGAAGAGGGGACAAGTCAGACACTCTGGCAGATGTGGCAGGAGCCAAGCTGTAAATAACTCAGTAAATGTTAGAGAATGGGATGGGTGGCATTTGAAATCATAAGTGAGCCCTCTCTGAGCAGTCACTCCACCTAACCTTTTGGAAAATTACACTGACCTGCATCTTAGCAAAGGGTATTTATCAAAAGGAGAGCCGACTGTCTTTCAGAATCCATGGTGAGAAGGTATTTACAGCAGGAGGTTTGACATGTGGAAGGGTTTGGTGACCTTGGGGTGAGCTCTTGGAATTGCTTCCTGTTCAGACTTATATTTTGGGAAAGGCCTGTTGTGGCGGGAGAAAACTCAGACATCTTTTTCCATATTAGTGGAGTTGTCATAAACAAAAAGAAACTTGGTCAACAGGAAGGGGAATGTTCCATTTAACTTAGTGGCTGCCACTCAGCTCCAGCCAATTGTAGCTATGAGGGCATATGGACACCATGTTGCACAACCTTCTGTTTATTCCCAGTCCCCCTCCACCCTCCACCCCATGAAAGCCTAGGATTGTAGCGTGTACATGTCTCCATTTGAAACTTCTGGAAATTAGTTTTCGTTTTTTTTTTTTTTTTTTT
>NW_006793997.1:2443651-2492889 GCF_000442215.2 Lipotes vexillifer | reverse complement strand
CGAACCTGTGTCCCCTGCATCGGCAGGCGGACTCTCAACCACTGCGCCACCAGGGAAGCCCTAGTTTTCGTTTTAACACGTTATGCTAGCCAACCACATGGAGATCAGATTAAACTTGTCCCTTGCCAACTGGTAGGAACCAGTTTGAGAACTTCAATGTAGTAGTGAACTCAGGCAAATCCAAATTAGAAGGTGCTTTGTGGACATGTCAGAGTAATGTTTTCAAAATTCAGTTCAGGACCCATTAGGAGATCATGACATTAATTTAGTGAGGCATGGTTGCCTTTTTAATTTTAACTAAAGTAGAAAATGTCAGAATGTATCGCATGTTATGTTGATGGTTAGTTTTATGTGTCAACCTGACTGGGCCAAGGGATGCCCAGAGAGCTGGTAAAACATTATTTCTGGGTGTGTCTGTGAGGATTACTCTGGAAGAGTATCTGAATCAGTGGGCAGAGTAAAGAAGATCATCCTCACCAACATGGTGGACATCATTCAATCCACTGTGGGCCCGAAGAGAACGAAAAGGCGGAGGAAGGGCAGATTCACTCTCTCTGTTTCAGCTAAGGCAGCTATCTTCCCCTGCCCTCAGACATTGGCCCTTCCGGTTCTCAGACGTTCAGGCTTAGACAGGCATTTATACCATCAGCTCCTCTGATTCGCAAACCTTTGGATTTGGACTGAAATACACCACTGGATTTCCTGGTTTTCCAGCTTCCAGATGGCACATTGTAGGACTTCTTGGTCTCCACAACCACTTGAGTCAATTCTTATAATAAATCTCCTTATTATCTATCTATCTATCTAATCTATCTATCATCTCCTATTGGTTCTGTTTCTCTAGAGAACCCTAATATATGCAAAACCCACATATTTATAGCACATAAGAGTAGAGCTGCAACAGTACAAGGATCATCCCATTTAAATTCCCCCCTTCTCCCCAGGTGACCTTTGAGGATCCTCAGAGAAAAATGTGAAAACCATGGGTCTAGGGAATTTTAGGGGCTGTTTCTATCCACAGTACTGTGGTTGGAACTCAGTGATACTACTGTGCTGTTTCATTGAAGAGCATTATAGCCTAGTCATGGGGATGGAAAACCACCTTGTTTAGGCCAGATGTTTGGTGAGAGCCAAGGGGGCATGGTCTTTCAGCCCTACAGGAGCAGAGTTTGCATGCTGAGCTCATCCAGGTGAGCAGACTCTGAGACATGGTTTATGGCATCCAAAGACACAGGAGACCAGTTGGGCACATTTAAAACACCATTTTATTCATGAGAAACATGAGACTAACCTGAAACAGACACCTACCTGTTCATGCTGCCCATCAGGGCAATGCTTTCTGTGTATTACCTGTGGTCAGTAATCAGAAGGTGTTTGGTAGAACTCAGGAACTAAAGGAATTGGATTCTCTCAACTGGCATTGCTTTCTGGTGGTCAGGGCAGTGAGTATGATTATATGAAGGAGGGCCAGCACTGCTCGGACATGGTCTGGTTGGAACCCCTTCTTCCTTGAACAGTGGTGGGACTGTAGCCTGTTAGAATGTAATTTCCCTCTCCTTATTTTACAGAAGAGAAAATGAAAACTCAGAAAGGTTAAGTGTCTGGGAACAGAGACTTGAACGATGTCAGAAGTAATTTCTGTCCATCTCTCATCTTTGGCTCTGGGCTGCATATTAGCATAAAGCTTTATGCAGCTCTCTAATTGCAGACAAGCCTTCTCCTTGGTGTTGAAAATGTAGATGCCAACAGATCCCTCTTTTTTTTTCCTCACACAGTTTTAACTACCTAGAGAGGGCATTCTGATTTCCTTTCTCCTGATTTCAAAGTTTCCAAGGAAGGGAACCCCGTTGGCTCAGCTCATTATAGGAGCTCACCACTGGCCTGTCAACTATAAGACCAGAGGTCCTGAAATGCAAGGTCGTGGCAGCTCCAGTGGAAACCATATGGATGGAGTGGGGGGGAGGGGTGATTCCATGAGTAAGGATGGGGCTTAGGGGATAGTGCTGGAAAGGAAAAATAAACCCACAGATACTGGCTCTAAGAGCATAGTAACATTCAGTGCCTTACTTTCTCAAAATCTCACTATAGGACCACATTCACTTGTGAATTACTTCATTCATTCATTCATTCAACCATTATTTAATCACCATCTAGAAGGTGACTGATATGTTGCAACCTGTTTTGTGATTCCAAAACATTGAGTCAAATTAGAATAAGGACCGAAAATAAGGAGGGATGTGATGGTGCTAAACAGGAAAAACAGTACATTTTTGCTCTAAGGGCCTAATATGGTGTGTTTTACCTGTTTAGCTATCTCCCTTCACCAGACTGGATATTCCATCAGGACAGAAATGTCATCTTATTGATTCTTATAAAATCCTCTCAGAGTCCTTAATATACAGTCAAGTGTAAACAATATGGTGGAGGGGTTAAGAGCAGTGGCTCAGAAGCCAGACATTGTAGGTTCAAATCTTGGCTTCACTACTTCCTAGATATCTTAACTTGGGAAAGTTACTTAACTTCTCAGGGCTTAATTTTCCTCATCTATGAAATAGGGATATTGATAGTTACTCCCTAAAAGGATATGTAAGTATTAAATGAGTTAATATAGGTAAAATACTTAGAATAGTGCCATGATGCTTAGTCGGTGCTGGATAAATACTGAGTTCTTACAACCTGTTGTTCTTTGAAGAAGGGATATGATAATCCTGATCGCAGGAAATGCTTGGCTTTGGAGCTGATGCAGAGCCTTATTTTCCCTTCTCGGTGTAACAGGTCACAGACAGAGCAGCATTCAGAATACTACCCAAGCTCACAGTGTCACACAGAATGCTTTTTTCTTGGCTGCCCCTTCACCTGGAGGGCAAGGAGCAATGAAGCAATCAAACTCCAAACAAAAGTTGCAATAGAATTTTCTTTTCCTCTTCAAAGAATCTTTCAGCTGTGGCATTCTGTGCAGTTTCTGCATAGGGGGTATTGATGATGTGCCACATTTCATTATATTCAGCACTGTACTTTGTGAACAAAGAGAGAGAAGGCTCTGCTAATGCGCCTGGGGGACGCGCTGTCTGTTATCCAAATGGAGAGTATCCAGGTGGAAAGGCCACCTGTGGATAGAGCTGGGTTATAGTCAAGAGGGATGCTTCAGCTGGGCTCATCTTAAAGACACCTTAGTTTCTGCACATGTCAGTTGGAACCTAGGACTGCTATTGGAAATTAACCTGCCATTAAGTGTAGACTCTAGGAGAGCATTTTTCAAATTTTAACATGCCTTTGGATCACCTGGGGATCTTGTTAAAATGCGGAGTTTGATTCAGTAGATTTAGGTAGAGGCTGGGATTCTGTCTTTCTAACAGGTGCCCAGGTGAGGGTGAGGTTGGTCCATGAACCACACTTTGAGTCCCAAGGATGTAGCTTATCCCTCAGTCTTCCTGGCTTATTTACATCCTGTTTACTTATCCTGACATTGCTTGCTCAGATTAACCACATTGTAGGGCTTGATTACCCTTTGTTTCTCTATACATATATTCAACAAATGTATATTGAGCATCAACTCTGTTCCTGAATTTCTGTGACACATGAATTCATTCCAAACCAGTGTTTCTCAGCCTTGGCACTATTGACATTTTGGGCTTTGTTTAGGGGGCTGTCTTGTGCCTTGTAGGATACTTATCATTAGCATCTCTGGCCTCTACCCACTAGATGTCAGTAGAGTCCCCTCCCCCAAGGTGTGACAACCAAAAATGTCTCCAGACATTGCCCAGTGTCTGCTGGGAGACAGAATCACCCTGGGTGGAGAATCACCGGGTCAACTCAAAGTTGGTGACTTGTGACAACTGAAACTACCACCATATAAAGTAAATGCTTGTTCCAACATAGTGTTGTATGTACAAAATGCTCTCATGTGTATGATCTGTCTGAGCCTTTCCAGGACACAGAGTTTCCCCCAGATGAAGGGGATGCAGTTTCATGGTAGAATTGGGACTTGAACCCAGGTCTTCTGGGATTAAGCGCTGAACTCTGCCCACTCCCACACACTGCCTTCTCTATGATTTCCTGCCTATCTTTGGCTTAGAGGAGCTGCTGGGCATTCTTGGTTTGGTGATTTTCTCTTTCAGATTATATTAGTAAGATAATAATTACAGTATTTCTTCATACATTTATAGAGGTGGAATAATTCAGTGATTAAGAGCCCTCTGGAGCCAGCCAGGTGCCACTAATAGTTATTTGAAAAAAAATTTTTTTATTGAAGTATAGTTGATTTACAATGTTGTGTGATAGCGAAGTGACTCAGTTATACACATATATACATTCCTTTTTTTAATATTCTTTTCCATTATGGTTTATCACAGGATATTGAATACAGTTCCCTGTTATTTTGACTCTCTATGTTTCTGTCTGTCTGGGCTGCTTTAACAAAAGTATCATAGACTGAGTGGCTTATTAACAACAGAAATTTATTTCTCACAGTTTTGGAGTCTGGGAAGTCCAAGCTCACAGTGCTGGCAGATTTGGTGTCTGGTGATATCCCCCTTCCTGATTCATAAACTTCCATCTTCTCACTGTGTCTTCACATGGTGGAAGGGGCTAGGGAGCTCTGTGGGGTCTCTTTTATAAAGGCACTAACCACATTCGTGAAGGCTCCACCACTGTGACCTATTCACCTCCAAAGGCCCCGCCTCCTAATACCATCACATTGGGGATTAGGTTTTAATGTAAGAATTTTGAGGAGACAAACATTCAGTCCATAGCTGTCTGGGTCTGCACTAATCATATGTGAAATGGGGATAAAAGTAAGTGCCTCACAGTGCTGCTGGTGGTATTGGCAGGAAATAGAGGGGTGCCTAAGGCTCACGTGTGTACATAGACTACTTTGCTACTTGCTTTGTGTAACCCATTGGTTTTCCTCACTATGTTAAGACTCTCATGGTGGCCAAATCCTACCAATCCCTTCTCTTCCCTTCCAGAATTCTGACTGATGGGCTCCCTGACAAAGCACATGATTCCATTTTATTCATATTCCCCTAAACACATCCAAAGCAGAGTGTCCAGTTAAACCTTGAATAAGAACATGCCCTAGGCTGAGCAGAGCCTCCTACTCTTCCTCCTTGGAACTGAAGATAGTTGAGTTACCCATCCAACTGCAGGGATGAGGCCCATAGGTCTACGGGACACAGAAGAGGCATGTCTGGGGTGTGTTCAAAGAGGAAGTGGTGAATGGTGGGTCCTACCTCTGAGGCCCTGCCCTTCCGTAAATCATGATCCAGTGGGTGTTGCGCTCTGATCAGTTGTGTTAGTCCTTTCCTCCTTTCTTGGGGAGAACTGAGGAGTGGAAAGAGTTTGACAATTTCCCTCCCACAAGAGCAGAGAGTTGTCCTCTCTGCTATGAGCCAAGGAGGAAATGTGGGGTAAGGAGAAGGGTCTGCCCTTGACATTCACCTTGGTTTTCAGGAGTGAGGAAATTGACCTCATTTTCCCTTTACCCAAGTCAATTTTCATCCCTTTGGCATCTTGTTACTATTCATTCACTGGATAATTTAATTGCTTCATCCAGGTGGCTGGTGGGGATCACAACTGCTCCTCACTGGACCCCCTCTGCTTCCAGCAATTATCCCTGTCTCCCCTCGTAGCAGCACCATATGCCAGAGTGGAGCTTGTGGGGGACCCGGGACAGGCTTTAGGAGAAGTTTTAATTTAGTGATGCCCTTGTGTAAAAGGCTCTTATAGAATACATGTACGTACAAGAAATTTATATTGTTTTTGTTTTTAATGTTATTCCGTTTTTGTTGTACATTTCCCTGCATCTTGCTATTTTCACTTAGCAGTGCCTATGTAACCCTGCTAAAGAATTTTAATGGTATTCTAAGCACAAAAGGAAGCTATTGGAAGTTTTTGAACATGGCGGTATATTTTGTTCTTCAGAAGATTATTCCAGATTAAGTCCAACAGCACCTGTGATAAAACATCCCTAGACCCCAGTCTTCTAATCCCTGCTGAGACCACCGGTTCTCAGTTTCTTATACCAACACCTTAGGTTTTCTAGACCCCCCCACTGCTGACCCCCTCCTCCCAAATATTCTCACACCCAGACTGTCTGCCACCCAACCACTCCCTCCCCAAAGTCCATCACTCACTGTTCTCTTTGTACTCACTTGTGATTTCTATATCTGAAGAACTGATTTCCTTTCAACTTTACTTCTTTGAAGTCCTAGTGCTTTGAATTATTTTCACTTCTTTTATTCTCCTGGAAAATTCCTCATGGTTGTTTTCATGAGCATCAGTAACAGGGAGTTTGCTACCAGCAAGTATATCCTGCCAGTATTGTCTCAGTGAATGGGTGACTTTAGAGTTTAAAAGAACCTGAGGAGTCGTATAAGATAAGATTTTATCATCGGACAGTCTTGATTATTAGACTTTTTTCTTATATTTTGCCTTCTTCTAAAGGGCCACTCTTCTCAACCTCTAACTTGTGCTTCTAAAATCAGAGTATTCCCATTTTACTTTTTAATATCTAATTGTAATTTTCTAAAACCACAATGACTGTTTTCCCATAAGGCCTTTGCTCAGTTTTAAATTTTTTTATAGCTTTGTCAAGGTATAATTGGCATACAATAAACAGTACATATTTAAAGTGTAGAATTTGATAAGTCTTGACCTATGTATACACCTGTGAAACTATCATCACATTAAAAGTAAGGAATATATCCATCACCCGCCCCCAATTTCCTCTTGCCTCTTTATAGTGTCTCCTCTCTACCCCTCCCCTCTGCATCCCCAAAGGAAGGCTTAATCTACTTTTTGTTACTATAGATGACTTGTATTTTCTATAATTTTATAAAGATGGAATTATACAGTATGTACTCTTTTCTTGCCTGGTTACTTTCACTGAACATCATTTCTTTGAGACTCATCCATGTTTTTGTGTTAATCAGTAGTTCATCACTTTTTATTGCTGAGTAATATTCTAAGGAACAGATGTACCACGGCTTGTTTATCCATTCACTTGTTTAAGGACATCTGGTTGTTTCCAGTTGTTGGCTGTTACAAATAAAGCTTCTATGAACATTTGTGTAAAAAGTCTGTATGAACATACACTTTCATTTCTCTTGGATAAATACCAAGGACTAGAATGACTGGGTCATACAGTAGGTTTATGTTTAACATTGTAAGAAGCTGTCCAATTGTTTTCCAAGCAGTTGTACCATTTTACATTCCCATCAGCAATGTATGAGAGTTCCAATTCCTCCTCATCTTCACCACTACACCTGGATATGGTTAGTCTTTTTATTTTTAAGCTCTGCTCATTTTCATCCTGTGATCCTAGAATACATTGGGCAGAACTTTACTTCCCCAAAGAGCTGTGACAGGCTGGCCACCATTTTCTATGGTTTTAAACTGTCTGACTATATTGAATTACCTGTTCAACAAAAATTATTGTGATCTGATATGTACCAAGCCTTAGGTTATTCAGGATACTTAGATGCAGGCAACTACGTCATTTTCTAGCAAAGAATTCCAAGACTCAAGACATGGGTTGTAATGGAGTGGAATTGGGGTTATGAAACAACATGATGTGCTGTGATACCACAGTTGGTTCAATACCTCTTGGATATAGGGTGCAGGCAGCAACAAACAAGATGGGGCAAGTCCCTGTGTGCCATACTAAGTGGTTGGTGATAGAGGAATGTTGAGGAATGGCGTGCATGGATCTGCACTTTATAAAGTTCACTCTGACAGTGTAAATGAAAATGTTCTCCTGAGATACGGGCTCTGCCACATATCTCTCTGTTGATTTATCTTCTTCTTTAGATTCCCTTGGGTGTATTTGGAGCCTTCCTCTCTGTCTTAAATCCCACACATCTTTGGCTTTAAAAGTCAAAATGGTGCCAACTGTGGTTGGGCCCCAGTGGCTGTGCCCTGTGGGTAGGACTGTGTTTTTCAAGGTGTCAGTGCTGAAAGGGAAGGTGTGTCCTTATAAAAATGGCCTTTGGCTTGGGCTGCCGTGTTACCTGCCAGAGCCCTGCAGGGATGTAATTTCCTGGGGTGTCCATTTGGCAAGATGCTGGGAGAAGCCACCTGGATAAATAGAAGCAAAGTGAGAGGCCAGACCTTGGTCTTTTATCTGTGTGTCTGTACAGTGCTGATGTTTAGCAGGACATACCAGTAAAGTTGCTCCATTGTTAAAATGTTAAAAGACTTCCATATTTGTTGGTATACAGCAGCTTCTCTGCACCCCAGTAACTTTGCCCCCCTGCCTGCACAAAAGGGGTCCCAGGACCCTGTGCTATTGCAACAGCTGGCTTCCTTCCCAGTTGATCAGTTCCTATACCATAATAGTTACTATGGTTATTAAATATTTAAAATTTTTATCATCTTCAGAAAACGCAAATGTGTAATCTAAGGAAAGATTATGCCAACCTGATCCAGTATATATATGTCAGGTTATGCTGGAGGTGATACTTATGTGTTTAGAAACTAAAAGATTCTAGACTCTCTCTCTAATCAGCATAAATATTTCACCAATAAACCAGAGGTTTCTGAAGAGAAACCATATCATGGAGAATCACTCAAGCAGATCTAAATGAGTACTTCAGCGGTGGCTTTTTATTTTGTAGAAACTCAAGAGATTCGGTGTGAACTTCCAAGTCAGCGGCTGATTTTTCAGAGCAGGGGCTGTTTCCTTTGATCCTGACTAGCAGTTGTTTTAGAACCACAGTTAAAGATTTTCTTTTTGGTTAAATTCAATATAATTTTCATCATACTTGATTTTTAGACACTGTAATTGCCCATAATTGTGTCTGTCCTATCTCTATGGTAATATGGACAATTATAATGGATTATCCTTTTGTTTTCCTGGTCATTTGTTGATGCCTTTTTTGTTGTAAGGATTTGAAAACATAAGGCAATTTCACCAATTACTGGTAATGTTATTCAGATATTTAATTTATTTTCTGCATGCATAATCAGCCATAAATACATTTTAGCTAATGGAGATGACAAGGGTATAATATAACTTGAGCCCAAACAAATTCAAAATAACATTAGGAAGGAAACACAAAACCATGGGAAGGAAAGAAATGGGGGACTCAATCTGTCTTTAGTTTCCCTTATGCCAGATCTTCTAATGTGGACCAGTTCTTCTGGGTTAATCTGTCCTTTGGGTTGTTATAAAATGATGAAAGGGCCTAGTAAAATACATGGTGCATAGTAGGTGCTTAATAAATAGTTTTTCCTTCCTTTCTCTCTAAAAACCGAGTTGACTATGTATTTGGTGTTTGCTATGGATTGAATGTTTGTTCCAACCCACCCCCTCCAAAAAAAATTGTATGTTGAAGCCTAACCCCCAATGTGATGGTATTAGGATGTAGGGTTCTTGGGAGGTAATTAGGTCATAAGGGTGGAGCCCTCATGGATGAGATTAGTGCCCTTTTAAGATGAGACATGAGAGAGATGAGCTATCTCTCTCTCAGCCACATGAGGAAACAAGGAAAGATGGCACCTGCAAACCAGGAAAAGGGGTTCCACCAGGCACCAGATCTACTGGTGCTTTGACTTTTGATGTCCCAGGCTTCAGAACTGTTAGTAAATAAATGCTTGATGTTGAAGCCACCCAGTCTATGGTATTTTTGTTATAGCAGCCCACACTGACTAAGCTGGTGTTGTTTCATCTGAGACTGTTCAAACTCTTCCCTCTGCCCTCCAGCCCAGAAGCCAAACCTTAGGGTGCAGGAAAAAGGTACCACACCAACCACAGGAATATTGGAATTAGAGTCAGAACCTTGGTCCAGAGAAAAAGGAAAGTACAAAAATGGAACTTCCTCCCTCCAATCCCCAGGAAGTGTCCTGAAAATAAAAACAAAACCTGCTGCGACCCCATCTTACCTCGGTTGCACATTCTATCTGAGTGCCTGCCTGCTACAGATTTCAATTATGGACTACATTTCCACTTCGGTTTCTTGAGTTTGCACAGGACTGGTAAATGCAGGAAAATTTCTTCTTGTCAGAGAAGGCTCCCAGCAGCTGCCCAACTTCTCTCTAAAACGCTTCCTTTTGGAATACCGATTATGCCAGTGAGAAACTCATTTAGTAGCTAATCTGTCTTTAACACCTGCTAATCTCCATTTCTGTCAGAGAAACTGTGTAACCCAGTTCCTGGCTGTCTTCCAGCTGAGGTGGCACTGGAGAACAGGGGGCAACCAATCCTCAATTCTGGATGCACTCCTATTTTTATACCTCCAGGAAGACCCATATTGGATGATTTTAAATTGTTGCCTTGCTCAGAGGAAAGTGTGTGAATGAATTATGAGCATGTGTCTCCATCTGAAGGAACTTCTTGCCACCCTGCCACTGCTTGGCATTCTCCCTGGTGCAGCAAACCATCTGGGGGTCCTAGTAGCACCGGTGACTAAATCTGGAGGTCTTTCCTTGCCTTATAATAAGAGAAGAGGGTCATATTTATATCCAGAAATAAGGAAAGATATGGACATCTGGGGCTTTGGTGAGGGAGTCTGGGGTAGCTTGGCAGTTACTGGGGAAAAGTTAGAAAGTTTTCAAATGTCAAAGGAGCATTTCCCTTGCTTCCACTCTGAAACCAATGGAGCAGCAGCTGGCAATGTGCTCATCCTCCATGGCTAGCTTCTTTTGCTGTTTGCTCTTTCTTCCACACATTTGGACAGGAGGGCCTTGCTGTATGTCTCCACCTCTGGAAGCAGATTCATGTGTTTTAAGCCTGTTGAACAATTGCATGCCTGAGGGGCATTAAATGAGAATCTGGATCTGCCGAGTGGCATCCTCAATCATGCATAACCCCCAAATAAGTAAATGTCTATTTGCCCATTTACAGTCGTGTTCAAGAAAAGCGTCTTACATTCTGGCTGCACTTTCCAATATCCACACCACTTAGTGTGGCATCTTGTTATTTGTTTTCTGTTTCCCAAAGAGAGGAAGGGGATGGCTGCAGGTGTGAGGAGCCGAGTAAAATATCCATTTATAATTTTGGGGTGGACTGTGCCACTGGAAATGATGCTAAATCTTGTGACCATTAGGATAGACCTAAAATTAGGAGGTTCCAAGTAGGGCCATTCAATAGGTTGAAATCAGAAGAACTGTCTCCCTGTTTATCACTAGACTTATGGTTCACAGAACTATTAAAAGAAGAGTGTGACGCTATAGTAGGACAGAATTCTGACCTCCAAGCTGGCACTATCAACCTCAGTGATGTAGTTGTGACTGCTTGGTCACCAAATCACGGGTGGAGTGGTTGCTCGTGGTTGGATGCGACCCATGACATCATGGGGGTCTGGCCAGTTACACATGAATTGTGATGACACTCTCTCGATGCTTTGTTTTGTGGAGTAGCAACTATTTCGAAGAATTGCATTGTGAGTGTGCATACATATATATGTCCTCAATTTTTAATTTTTAAAGCACTGCGCTCTTCTGGAAGGAAGAAATCTAAACAATGAACATTTTATTAATCTGCAGTAAGTCCTGAAGTAGACATTTGAAGTAAAAGACCTTCTTGTATTCACTGAGATATAATTAACATACAAGAAAATGCACCCATCTAGAGTGTTCAGTTCAATGAGTTTTGACAACTGTATACACCAGCGTGACCACCACTCAAATAGATCTGCACCATCCCAGAAACCCTTTGGCTCCACTTTAGTGAATTTCTTCCTTTTCTCCCACTGCCTGCTTTTTGTCACCATAGATTTGCTTCATCTGTATATGGATTCCCTGTATGTAGTTATTCTCATGGTTTGGACTTTGAATTCAACATTCTCTTGTTGATGGGGATTTACATTGTTTCCACTTTTTGGCAGTTATGAATATGGCTAAGAACATTCTTGTACAAGATTTTGGGAAGTCATTTTTTCATTTCTTCTAGGTAAATATCTAGAAGAATAGAAGTACAAACCTGTACATATCTGTTGCATAATCTGCTTAACTTTTTCAAGAAACTGCCATGTATCTCTAAAAGTGGCACTAACATTTGTACACTCACACCAGTGACGTATGAGAGTTCCAGTTGTTTCACATCTTTGTCAACATTTGGGGTTGTCAGTCTTTTACTTTAGCCATTCTAGTGGGTGTCAAGTGTTATCTGATTATGGTCTTTAATTTACATTCTCTGAGGACTTAATGACGTTGAGTCCTTTTAGAAACACTTGTTGGCTATTTGTGTATCTTCTTTTGTGAAGCATCTATTCAAGTATTTTGTGAATTTTAAGACATTTTGTTGCTTGTTTTTTAAATTGTTGATTTATGTTTTTTTGTATATCCTGGATACAAGTCCATTGTCCCATAGTGATGTTGTAAATATATTTCCTAATCTGTGCCTTGTTTATTCATTGTCTTAATAATGTCTTTTGATGGGCAGAAAATTTTAATTTTGATGAAGTCTAATTTTTCAAAATTTACTTTTTAGGGTTGTGTTTTTGTGCCCTGTTCAATAAAACCTTTGTCCAACCAAGGTCATGAGCATTTTCTCTTTTTTTTTTTCTATAAGTGTTAAGGTCCTGAGTTTTATGTCTAAATTCATGATTAATCTTGAACTAATTTTTGTTTACGTGGACAAAGAGGTCAAGGTTTTTTCTTTCTATGTAGAATTCAGTTGTTTTAGCAACATTTGTTACAAAGATGCACTTTACCCCATAGAACTGACTTGGCATTTTAATGAAAATATCAACTGACCATGTAAGTGTCGGTCTGCTTCTACATACTGTGTTCTTTTCCATTGATCTAGATTTCTATACTACTATCCTATTACCAACCTGTCTTTATTACTGTAGCTTTAGAATAAGACTTGAAATGAGATAGTGTTAGTGCTCCAGCTTTGTTCATCTTTTCAATATTGTTTTGGTTATTCTATATCTGTAGTATTGCCATATAAATTTTAGAATTATCTTGTGTATTTATAATGAGTAGCCTGCTGGAATTTTGATAGGAATCATGTTGGATTTGTGTACCAGTTTAGGGACAGTGAGTATCTTAACAATATTGAGTCTTCCAATCTATGAACATTGTATAACTAACTCTCCACTTATTCAGGGTTTTACTTTTTCTCAGTAATATTTTGTGTGTTTTTTTATACATCTTTATTGGAATATAACTGCTTTACAATGTTGTGTTAGTTTCTGCTGTACAACAAAGTATTTTGTGTTTTTTAGTAGGCTTCTTGCACATATTTCATTAGGTGTTTTTCCTATATGTTTATACTTTTGATGTTATTGAAGATTATATTGTTTCTTTGTATTTTGAGACAACTTCAAACTTTTCAAAAAGTTAAAGGTACAGAACAAAGAAACTTTTCTTCAGGAGCATTTGAGAATAAATTGCCAACACTATATTCTATTAACCCCTAATACTTTATATATATTTCCTAAAAACAAGGATGTTACCCTAAATAACCACAACACAATCATCAAAATAAGGAAATAAACATGAATAGTTTATTAACATATAACCGTCAGACTCGGTTCAAGTTTTGTCAGTTGTTCCCAAAATGCTCTTTATAGGAAAATGGTCTGATCCTTTCAGTATTTAGCTGTACTATTCTGAAACAATTCCTCAGTCTTTCTTTCATTTTCATGACCTTAACAAATTTTATTTTAAAGAGCTTGAGTTGGTCTGGTCTTTACTTTTGATTAGATTCAGGTTATTCATCTTTGGCATAAATATCACAGAAGTAAAGCTCTATTCTTATTGCATCCTGCAAGGGTTACATAGCTTTGATTTTTTCTATTACTGATGATTTCACTAAAACGGTGTCTATTAGACTTCTCCACTGTAAATTTTTATCCCTTTGTAATAAGTATTTTGTGTAGCTGATATTTTGAGACTGTCTTAATCTTCATCAAACATTGAATTTATTCATTTCTATCAGTATAGGTGCATGCATTCTTATTTTATTTAATAAGCTTGAATCCATTAATATCATTCTTCATTTTGATGCTCTAATTGCCCCAGATTTAGCTGATAGGAGCACCTTCAAGCTAGTGCTCATGTCTTTTTGACATACCCACACTGTTCTTTGACTACATCCTTACTTTCTGACAAAAAATGTTCCAGGCTCATCTTTTACTTTTCTTGCTTTAGACCTGGAATCAGCCATTTATCCAATAAGTTTTTTTTTTTTTTTGCTGTACGCGGGCCTCTCACTGTTTTGGCCTCTCCCATTGCGGAGCACAGGCTCCGGACGCGCAGGCTCAGCAGCCATGGCTCACGGGCCCAGCCGCTCCGCGGCGTGTGGGATCTTCCGGGACCGGGGCACGAACCCACGTCCCTTGCATCGGCAGGCGGACTCCCAACCACTGCGCCACCAGGGAAGCCCTTTCCAAGAAGCTTTTAATCCTTTTATTTCAGAATGGTGTTTAGAAACCAACATCTGGGCCTTAGATATGCTCATTACTGTATATATTGCTTGTATGGGTATCTATCTATATTTACTGAAAATCACTGGTTTACACCAATACATTCAATTCCATCCAGCAACACAGAGTTCATTCTAATTTTCTCCCTTTCCATATTTGTAAATCCCTTTACTGACAGTGAGAAACTTAACTTGTTACCCTCAATGTATTTACTTATTTGATCCATCCACCTATAAGTACCAATACCCATCATTGCCGCCACCCCTGCACACCCTACTCAGACTCCAGCACCTTGTGCTAGGCTCCCCTCCCACATCGATGCCTTATTCAACCTGCATTGGCTTTGGTGCCCCACACCTGGCCACTCTCCCATGTGCAGATAACGCTTTCACTCTGCTTAGGTTCGGACACCTTGCAGTGGGCCAGACTGTCATGTAAATGTCCTCTTCATTATGCTTGGGCTTCAGCACTAGGTACTGTCCCATTACAGCTTTGCCCCACTTCCCTGAAGGGATGCCTAATCATGTTCAGCCCCACCTAGTGACTTTTGGACTGAATTATCCAGGAAGGAAAGGGGAAAGGAAGAGGAAAGAGCTAGTATGTTTTTAAATTTCAGTTTTAAATTGTTTATTGCTTATATGTGATTATACAATTAATTTTTTATATCAAGCTTATGTCCTATCACTTTGTTAAATTTACTAATTAGTTTTAGAGGTTGGAAGATTTCTTTGGACATTCTACATACACAATAATGTAGTTTGCAAATAATTAGAATTCTGTCTTTTTTCTGATCTTTATACATTTATTTATTTTTCTTTTATTTTTTATTGTACTACATATGATTTCCAGGATAATGCTGAATACAAGTGATGAGGGCAACATTATTGCCTTGCTTTTATCTGGGGGAAAGGATTAACATTAAGTATGGTAAGAGATATGGTGGTAGCTGTAAGTTTTTCACAGATTTGCTTTTTAGCTTGAGAAAATGTTTTTTTTTCTTATTCCTAGTTTGCTGAGTTTTTTTAAATTACAAAAAGGTATTGAATTTCTGTATCTATTGGGATGATTATATGATTTTTCTCTTTTCTTTCACTAATGTTATATATTACATTGATTGATTTTTTTTGAATGTTAAATCAATCTTATATTCCTAGGATAAATCTTACCTGGTCATGATGTATTAACTTTAAAAATTATTTCGGAATTCTTTTTGCTAAGATTTTCATAACGATTTTTGCATTTCTTCATGAGGTATTTTGGTCTGCAATTTTCTTTTCTGTAGTAATCTTTGTCAGCTGTTAATATCAGGGTTATGTGGGCCTGCTAAGATGACTTAGAAAGTGTTTCATCTTCTATTTTCCAAGAGGGTCGAGTAGAACTGATATAATTTCTTCTTTAAAAGTTTTGTAGACCCTGCTGACACCATCTAGGCTAAAGTTTTCTTTCTTTTTAACTGTGAAGTCAATTTCTTTAATACATATGAGGATATTTAGATTTTTTCTTATGTCAGTTTTAATAATTTGTTTTTTTCACGAATCTGTCCATTTCATTAAAGTTTTTGAATTTGACATAAAATTGTTCAGAATACTCCCTGACCATCCTTTTAATGTTTGTGTTATCTGTAATGATGTTCCTCTTTTTATTCCTCTTCTGGATAATTTTTTATTTTCTCCTCTTGTTATTTCAGTCTTGGTAGGCGTTTATGAATTTCATTAGTCTGTTTAAGAACCAGCTTGTGACTTTATTTTCTCTTTTGTTTCCCTGTTTTTTACTTTCCTTATTTTTGCTCTTTATGCTCTCTTCTTTCTGCAGACTTTGTTATTTTTCCAGTTTGTTAAGGTAAAACCTTACATAAAGGACTGGAAAATAGAAGAGTAGATGGAAGTAAATATTTTGTGGGCCATGCAGTCTCAGTTACAACTATCCTACTTTTCCATTGCTGCATGAAAGCAGCCATAGACAAAATGTAAATCAGTGGGTGTACCTGTGTTCCAAAAAAGGTTATTTATAAAAGCAGGCAGCAAACTGGATTTAGCCCATGGCTATAGTTTACTGACTCCTGCCTTAGATTATTGATTTTAAAACTGTATCCCTTTCAAATAATAAGCATTTGATACCCACCCTAAATTTTCCTCTAAGCACTTCTTTAGCTACATCTCATAACTTTCTATATGCTCTATTTTCATTATTATTCAGTCCAGAATATTTTCTAATTTCCCTCATCATTTCTCCTTTGATTTACGAGTTACTTATAAATGTGTTTTTTAATTTACAAATTGGGGATTTTCTAGATATTTTATTTTTATTGAATTGTAATTTAATGCTGTGTGGTTAGAGAATATCTTCTGTATGATTTAAAATTTTTTATATTTATTAAGTTTTTGGAGAATGTTCCATGTCAATTTACTTTATATGTTTGTTTGTTTGTTTTTTTGTGGTACGCGGGCCTATCACTGTTGTGGCCTCTCCTATTTATTAAGTTTTTGGAGAATGTTCCATGTCAATTTACTTTATATGTTTGTTTGTTTGTTTGTTTTTTTGTGGTACGCGGGCCTATCACTGTTGTGGCCTCTCCCGTCACGGAGCACAGGCTCTGGACGCGCAGGCTCAGAGGCCCAGCCGCTCCGCGGCATGTGGGATCTTCCCGGACCGGGGCACGAACCCGTGTCCCCTGCATCGGCAGGTGGACTCTCAACCACTGTGCCACCAGGGAAGCCCTACTTTATATGTTTGAAGCTCTGTTGTTAGGCCTTGTAACAGTTAGGATTGTTATGTCTATTTGATGACTTCATACTTTTATCATTATGAAATGTTCCTTCTTATCTATAGTAGTACTATTTTATTTAATTTTACTTTGTTTGGTATTAATATTGACATACCAGCTTCCTTATGCTTAGTATTTATATGGTACCCATTGTACATCAACCTGTATTTTTCTTTATAATTAAAGTGTATTGTTGTAGTTGTTTGTAGCAGTTAGTTATTAGATATTTTCCCCTCAGCAGTCTGACAATCTCTGCCTTCTAACTGGATGGTTTTGTAATTTATTGTAATTATTAATATGATTGAGTATTATGATATTTTCTTTGGTATAGCTTGAGTGAGTTGTTTTGATTCTTAGGGTGAGAGCAACTGTCACTCATGACTTTCTATGTCTGAAATGGAAGGGAACCCACTGACTTTATTCTGAATACTAAAATTTCCAGATAAATTTGAGATACAGTACAACAAATGTTGATAATACTGCCTCAACCAATGCAGTACCTTGACTACAATAATGTCTTTGATTCTCCATCCCTCCCTATGTCTACAGCCTTTGCAATATGACATTGTAGCTCCTTTCATAAATAGGTGGAACTTGTTTCCCTTCCCCTTAAATCTGGGCTCACCTTGTAACTTACTTTGGCCAATAGAAAGTGATAGAAGTGACTGTGTCAGTACTGAGAGTAGACCTCAGTAGGCTTTGTACCTTCTACTTCTTCCCTTGGAACTCCGTCTAGCTGCCATGGGCTAGCCTGATGGATGTAGAGATTCACAGGACTCAGTCACTCCCTCCCCTCCTGCCAGCAGCCAACCAACCATAAGCCATATAATGCTATCCTTGACCAGGTAACTCCTGGTGACTTTGCCAGCTGACTGCAGACGCAAGGTCAAATCACCCAAGCATTGCTCAAATCAATAAAACTTCCCTGTTTATCAACAGACTCCTCAGCAATAATAAATGCTTACTGTTTTAAACCATCAGTACAGGTGATACAGCTACTTAAATTTCCTTCATTCAAGTGAAGATTGGAATATACTCTGCAATAAGGAGGTGAATTCTGTGTAGTCCTGGCAGTCTTGCTGAAGGATCCAGTCATCTGCATGGGATAGGAAGAAAACAGAATTACTTTTTTCAACAGCCTGCCTGAGAGTTCCACTTGGGAAGAAATTGTTTTTATTTGCAAAAATATGGTAGAAGCCTTCTTATCTGATACAATTAGAACTGGTAGTTGGCTGGTTAATCTAGCAGAAGAATTAGAATTGCCTATTAGTCATGAGCTTTCAGCTTTCTGTGGGGAGCAGTCAGTATGTTTTATAGAGGAAATGGAGAATGTTGCTCATTTTGATAAAGTAGATTTAGTGGAGGTTGGTTAGCAACATACTTTCTGTAGCTTGTGGCTCCCCTATTTATGGAAAGAGAGGGCCTAGATGGATATCTAAGAAGAGAAGGGATCATTATTATATATAAAAGTCTGAGTTCTGAATCACAGATGTGGAAATGATGCCCGTCCTTCATTCATTAATGCAGAAGACTTTACTGTATTTTTCCAAACAAAATTTATTTATTGAGCCCCTCTTGGGAGCTTGATAAAATTAGGAATTTGTTCTGTTCACCCACTATATCGCAAGTACATTAGTGCCTGGCACAGATTGAGTACCACCTACCGGATGAATTTATAAGTAGAAGGGAACTTATATCATTTGATTGAAAGAGTAAAAATTAATAATTTTAAATCTGGCAGTTGAGTTTCTTTTAGGGAGAGACCTACTGCTATTTAGGAAAATAGCTTCATATAGATGACTTGGGTTTGGAAGGCATAGTTAGAAAAGAGACAGTGAAATAAAGAGATTGTGAAAACTGACTTTCGTAAGAGATTAACAGTAACTTGGGAGTTACTGGCTTGCATGGAGCAAAGGAAAGGCTCGGTAGGAGGAGGAAGGAGAGAGAAAATGGGGCTGAGGTGGGTGGTCCATGGGAATCCTGTTGGCAGATAGGGAGACTGAAGGAATTTTCAGACAGTGAGGTAATTTACTGCTACAGTTGTGGCTGTGGTGTAAAATTTTCTCCATTGTCCCAAACTTTCAGTAAAAGTCTGCCACACTTACAGCCTGGGGTTCAGGGATGGAGATCAGTGTCTGGTAACAGTGCAGAAATGGGCAGGCAGTGTGTTTATCAACAAACTGAATGGTCTCACCTGAATTGGGGGACTCTGAGCTAGAAATGATTAAGTGATTATGACAACCCTGTCTCAACATCTCAAGAATCTCCACAGAGATGGGGATCAGCATTGAGCTTTTCCACAGCACATGGCATGTGGCTTGAGCTAATTTCATTGGAATTTCAAAGAATGGGTGATTCAGGGAAGCTGATAACAGGATGGTGTGGATTATCATTTTAGATATTAAGAAAACAGACCTTTTAGGTGATTGCCAAGTTGATTGGCACAAGATGCTAGGAATAAGCAAATCTTCCGGAGAAGATCGCTTCAAAGGAACTTTTCACCTTCACGCCCTACTTCTCATTAATGTAACTGGATAAGGCATAGAGAGACACCCTGCCGTCTTTTCTGCTTTAACTTAACACTCAAAGACTATTTTTTGGCTTTAAGTACATGTTAAACACACACACACACACACAACATATATTTGTTTCTTTGCTGGTTGGAGATAGTGATAAATTCTTAACTTATCATTCTTAATTGATAAAGCCTGTGCAAACTGTTGTCTTTTATCATTGTTCTCTATTATCTCTCCCATACTAAGATTTGAAAAATAGGAATTTACAAAGAATTATTTTTCAGAATGTTTTTAGCAACATCACATGATTTTAATATTTTTATGGTTAGAAAATTTCCCCCCTGTCCACTTGAGTATCACACAAGCTTCTCATAACAGACACAATTGAAGCCTTGGTATAGCGCTAGTTAGTCACTCTGGAGAGGGGTGGATGAAAGGTAAGCCTCCTTCCGGCACCTTTTAAAGAGGTTTAGTCATTGAAGAACCTGGTTATAGAGGTCTGAAGCCTGGGTGTCAGATCAGAGCAGGAGCCCTGGGGTAAAAAATGTCTAACTTCCTTAGCCCCACCCTTGACATTTGTTTCTTGGAGTAGGTGACTACCTACCCCTGGGGGTTTTCTGATTGAGGAAGCAAGAGGATCCTGATGCATGCCACACCTCTACCCTGCCCCCCAAATTATCTGTCTCTTTTTAATATTGATTTATAGTTCTTTATATGTCTGATTATGAGTCCTTTGTTACATATTTGTATCTTCTTCTGCTATGTAGTTTACCTTGTAAAATGATATGTTTTGAGCTGAATTTCTTAATTTTAATTAAATATAATTTATCCATCTCCTCCTTCTTCCTTTATGGTTAGTGGTGGTGTTGCTTGGTTCTGTTTAAGAAAATTTTGCCTCTCCTAGGGTCATAAAAACATTCTCCTGTATTATTTTCTATACATTTCTTGTTTTCTTTTCATGCTTAGGTCTATAATCTATTGGAACTAGTTTTGTGTATGGTGTGAAGTTGTAGTAAAAGCTTGTTTTCCCCATAGAGATGTCAAATTGATTTAGCATTAATGGTTTTTTATAATGTCGATTGTTCCAATAAATTAGGTTACCATATATGTGGGTATGTTTCTGAACTCTCTATTTTGTTCCATTGGACTATTTATTTAAGATTAACAAAACTCTGTCTTGTTAATAACTGTAGCTTTAAAGTAAATCTTGATATTTAACAGTGTAAGTCCTCCACATTTGTTCTTTGCTATTCTAGATCCTTTTCATTTTCATATTTTAGAACCAACTTACTGATCTACCCAAAAGTTCTGCTGGCAATTTAATTGGAATTGCATTTGAATCTATAGATAATTTTGGGGGCAATTGACATCTTTAAAACATTGGGTTTTCCAATTCATGAATATTATATATCCCTCTATGTATTTAGATCTTCTTGAATTTCTCTCAGTAATATTTAGTAATTTTCCATGTAGAGGTCTTCACATTTGTCCTTAGATTGATTGATTCCTGGATATTTGATGTTTTCTGGTATCATCTGAAGTTAATGGTATCATTAAAATTTTTTCATTTTCTAATCATCACTAGTATATAGATATACTATTGTTTTTTATATAACTTGGTATATAGTGTTGTTACTACAATTACTTATTAATTCTAATATTTATTTGAAAATTCTTTTCAAATACGTATACAATCATGGTGTCTGAGAATAATGATAGCTTTGTTTCTTCCTTTACAAGCCTTATTGCACGGGAGGAGACCTTGCATACAGTGTTAAATAGAAGTAGTGACAGCCAACTTCCTTGTCTCATTCCCAACCTCAGAGAGAAAGCTTTTGATATTTTGCCAGTAAATATGTTTCCTTTAGGATGTTCGTAGACACACTTTATCAATGTAAAAATGTTCCTTTCAGTTCTTAATTTGCTGAAAGTTTTTTTTTAAATTATGAATGGCTCTTCAGTTGTATCAAAAACATTTTCTGTATTTATTGAGATACTGATTTTTTCTTTAACATATTAAGTTGCTTAATTACATTGATATAGTTTTGAATTATAAACAAGCATTGATTTCCTGGAATAAATTGTGTTTTGCTGAATTTGTTAAGCTCATATCTAATTTAGTATTTTTGCACCTGTGCTCATGAGAGAGCTTGGCCTGAAAATTTTTTCTTGTAATGTCCTTTATCAGGTATTTATATCAAGATTATTCTGTCATCATAGCATGAGTTGGTAAGTGCATCCTCTTGCTCTGTTCTCTGAAAGATTTGTATAAGATGGGTGTTATTTTTTCCTTAAATATTTGGAAGAATTAACAAGTGTAGCTATCTGGGTCTGGAGGGTGTGTGTGTGTGTGTGCATAGGTGCACACATGTGTGTGAAAGCTTTTAAATTATGGATTCAAGTTTTTAACAGATATAAGATGATTCATGTTTGTTAATCCTTATGTTAGCTTGGTAAATTGTATTTTTCATGGAATTCCTTCATTTCATAACAATTTTCAAATTTACTGGCTTAAAGTTGTTAAATATGTTCTCTTAGGATCCTTTTAATGTTTATAGAATCATGAGTAATTTTCCCTTTCTTATTCCTAATATTGGTAATTTGATTCTCTTTCCTTTTCTCTTTGATCAGTCATGCTTGGCATTTATTAACTTCATTTGCCCTTCTAAAGAATCAGTTTTTGGCTTTGCTGATTTTTTCTTTCACATGGTTATTTTCTATTTCATTATTTCTTTTATTATTGTTGTTATCATCATTATTTTGGGGGGAAATTTCATTTCCTGTTCTTTTTGTAGCTTCTTGAGATAAATGCTTAGATATTTGATTTTTACCCTTTCTTCTTTGCAGTATATGTACTTAAAACTATAAATGTCACTCTAAGTGGTGCTTTACCCCTGTCATATCCCTTTCTGAGACATCCCTGAAGTCAGTAGTAAAGGGAAGTCCTCCCAGTGGGAAGAACTCAGAGCAGTGCACCTGGTTGTTCATTTTGCTTGAAAGGAGAAATGGCCAGATGTGATTATTTGCCAATTCTGTTTGTATGGCCAGTTGTTTGGCTGGATGGTCAGGGACCTGGAAGGAACATGTTTGGAAATTTGGTGACAAGGAAATTTGGTCTATGTGGACAGACCTCTCTGAATGGGTAAAAAACGTGAAGATATTTGTGTCCTATGTGAATGCTAACCAACGGATGACCTCAACAGAAGCAGCATTTTAATTATCAAGTGGATAGGATGACCTGTTCTGTGGATACCAGTCAACCTCTTTCCTCAGCCATTTCCCAGAGGGCTCATGAACTAAATGGCAGGGACAGAGATTATGCATGGGCTCAGCAACATGGCTTTCTACTCACCAAGGCTGAGCTGACTACAGCCACTGCCCAATCTGCCAACAACAGAGATCAACACTGAGCCCCCAATATGACACCGTTCTCTAGGATGATCCCCTAGCTACCTGGTGGCGGGTTGATTACATTGGACCCCTTCCATCAAAGGTCATTTTGTTCTTACTGGAATAGACATTAACTCTGGATATGGACTTGCCCTACCTGCACACAATACTTCTGCTAAAACTTCCATCTGTGAACTTACAGAATGTCTTATTCATCATGATATTGCACACAGCATTGCTCTGATCAAGGCAGTCACTTCACAGTAAAGGAAGTGTAGCAGTGGACCCATGCTCATGGAATTCACTGGTGTTACCGTGTTCCTTACTATCTTGAAGCAGATGGCTTGATAGAGCAGTGGAATGGCCTTTTGAAGACTCATTTACAGTGCCAGCTAGATGGCATTATCTTGCAGGGTTTGGGCAAGGTTCTCCAGAAGGCTGTATATGCTTGAATCAGTATCCAATATATGATGCTGTTTTCCCCATAACTAGGATTCACAGGTTCAGGAATTAAAGGGTGGCAAGAAGAACGATCCTGAAGGTGGTTCAGTGAGATGTCACCTCGCTCCAGTCAAAATGGCCACTATCAAAAAGTCTACAAATAACAAATGTTGGAGGGGTTGTAGAGAAAAGGGAGCCCTCCTGCCCTGTTGGTGGGAATGTAAGTTGGTGCAGCCACCCTGGAAAACAGTATGGAGGTTCCCAGAAAAACTAAAAAGAGAGCTACCATATGATTCAGCAATTCCACTCCTGGGTATATATCCGAAAAAGACGAAAACACTAATTCGAAAAGATCCATGCATGCCAGTGTTCATAGCATGACATTATTTACAATAGCCAAGATATGGAAGCAATCCAAATGTCCATCACCAGACAGATGGGTAAGGAAGATGTGGTATATGTATATATCCATTTACTTTTAATATTAATTACTGAAATATTTACATTTAAATACACCATCATATTTTTGTTTCACTTGTTTATGATTTCTTGTTTTCTTTTGAATTTATGTTTTTACTTCTATTTACCTCTCCTACCTCCCATTCCATTGTTGCCATGTATTTTAATTCTAAAAATATCTTATACTACATGACATACTATAAATGTTTTAGCAGTCAATATTCATTTAGATTTACTCACATGTATGTCTTTTCCAGCAATGTTTATTACTTCCTGTTGCCATAAGTTCCTCCACGGTCATTTTTTCTACCTGAAAAACTCCCTTTAGTACTTCCTGTAGTACCAGTCTGCTGTAATTTAATCTCTCAGTTCTTTTGTGTGTGTGTGTGTGTGCGTGCGTGTATGTGTGTCTGTGTGTGTATGTCTGAAAATGTATTTTTTTCTACATTTACTTTAGAGGGATTTTTTTTGGTTGAGTATAGAACTGTAGGTTGGCAGTTGTTTTAAAGATGCCACATCATTATCTTTCAGTTTCTGTCACTTCAATTGAGAAATCTGCTGTTAGTCTTATTGATACTCCTTGGAAAGTAATAATGGCTTTTCTCTACTGTAGCTGCTTTTTGCAGGCCTTTGTCTTTGATTTGCAACTATGTGTCTAGATATTTTGTTTTGTATTCATTTCCTTTCACTGTTTGTAGAGCTTCTGGAATCTGTACAATGATCTTCCATCATTTTAGAAAATTCCTAATCCTTATCTCTTCAAATATTTATTTTATATCTTTTCTATTCTCTCCTTCTGAGACTGTAATCACACATTTGTTAACCAATTTCACCATATCCCATGGGTCATTTATCTGTTTTCCATATTTTCCCTGTCTGTGCCTCTCAACTTGGGTATATTCTAATTATTTACCTTTCATTTCATTACTCTTCCTTGCTCTGTTTTATCTTCTGTTAAGATCACTACTGAATTACCAATATGAGTTACTCTATTTTTATTTATTTATTTACTTTAGGTCTTTTTTTTTTTAACATCTTTATTGGAGTATAATTGCTTTACAATGGTGTGTTAGTTTCTGCTTTATGACAGAGTGAATCAGCTATACGTATACATATATCCCCATATCTCCTCCCTCTTGCGTCTCCCTCCCACCCTCCCTATCCCACCCCTCTAGGTGGTCACAAAGAACTGAGCTGATCTCCCTGTGCTATGCGGCTGCTTCCCACTAGCTATCTATTTTACATTCGGTAGTATGTATAAGTCCATGCCACTCTCTTACCTTGTCTCACCTTACTATTACCCCTCCCCGTGTCCTCAAGTCCATTCTCTACGTCTGCGTCTTTATTCCTGTCCTGCCCTGAGGTTCTTCAGACCATTTTTTTTTTCTTTTTTTAGATTCCATATATATGTGTTAGCATATGGTATTTGTTTTTCTCTTTCTGACTTACTTCACTCTGTATGACAGACTCTAGGTCCATCCACCTCACTACAAATAACTCAATTTTGTTTCTTTTTATGGCTGAGTAATATCCCATTGTATATATGTGCCACATCTTCTTTATCCGTTCATCTGTTGATGGACACATAGGTTGCTTCCGTGTCCTGGCTATTGTAAATAGAGCTGCAATGAACATTTTGGTACTAGGTCCATCCACTTCACTACAAATAACTCAATTTCATTTCTTTTTATGACTGAGTAATATTCCATTGTATATATGTGCCACATCTTCTTTATCCATTCATCTGTTGATGGACACTTAGGTTGCTTCCGTGTCCTGGCTATTGTGAATAGAGCTGCAATGAACATTTTGGTACATGACTCTTATTGAATTATGGTTTTCTCAGGGTATATGCCCAGTAGTGGTATTGCTGGGTCATATGGTAGTTCTATTTTTAGTTTTTTAAGGAACCTCCATACTGTTCTCCATAGTGGCTGTATCAATTTACATTGCCACCAACAGTGCAAGAGGGTTCCCTTTTTCTCCATACCCTCTCCAGCATTTATTGTTTGTAGATTTTTTGATGATGGCCATTGTGACCGGTGTGAGATGATATCTCATTGCAGTTTTGATTTGTATTTCCCTAATGATTACTGAGCATTCTTTCATGTGTTTCCTGGCAATCTGTATATCATCTTTGGAGAAATGTCTGTTTAGGTCTTCTGCCCATTTTTGGATTGGGTTGTTTACTTTTTTTTGATATTGAGCTGCATGAGCTGCTTGTAAATTTTGGAGATTAATCCTTTGTCAGTTGCTTCATTTGCAGATATTTTCTCCCATTCTGAGGGTTGTCTTTTGGTCTTGTTTATGGTTTCCTTTGCTGTGCAAAAGGTTTTAAGTTTCATTAGGTCCCATTTGTTTACTTTTGTTTTTATTTCCATTTCTCTAGGAGGTGGGTCAAAAAGGATCTTGCTGTGATTTATGTCATAGAGTGTTCTGCCTATATTTTCCTCTTAAGAGTTTTATAGTGTCTGGCCTTACATTTAGGTCTTTAATGCATTTTGAGTTTTTTTGTGTGTATGGTGTTAGGGAGTGTTCTGATTTAATACTTTTTCATGTACCTGTCCAGTTTTCCCAGCACCACTTATTGAAGAGGCTGTCTTTTCTCCACTGTATATTCTTGCCTCCTTTATTAAAGATAAGGTGACCATAAGTGCGTGGGGTTATCTCTGGGCTTTCTATCCTGTTCCATGGATCTATATTTCTGTTTTTGTGCCACTACCATACTGTCTTGATTACTGTAGCTTTGTAGTATAGTCTGAAGTCAGGGAGCCTGATTCCTCCAGCTCTGTTTTTCTTTCACAACATTGCTTTGCTATTCGGGGTCTTTTGTGTTTCCATACAAATTGTGAAATTTTTTGTTCTAGTTCTGTGAAAAATGCCAGTGGTAGTTTGATAGGGATTGCATTGAATCTGTAGATTGCTTAGGGTAGTAGAGTCATTTTCACAATGTTGATTCTTCCAATGCAAGAACATGGTATATCTCTCCATCTATTTGTATCATCTTTAATTTCTTTCATCAGTGTCTTATAATTTTCTGCATACAGGTCTTCTGTCTCCTTAGGTAGGTTTATTCCTAGATATTTTATTCTTTTTGTTGCAGTGGTAAATGGGAGTGTTTTCTTAATTTCACTCTCAGAGTTTTCACCATTAGTATATACGAATGCAAGAGATTTCTGTGCATTAATTTTGTATCCTGCTACTTTACCAAATTCATTGATTAGCTCTAGTAGTTTTCTGGTGGCATCTTTAGGATTCTCTATGTATAGTATCATGTCATCTGCAAACAGTGACAGCTTTACTTCTTCTTTTCCGATTTGAATTCCTTTTATTTCCTTTTCTTCTCTGGTTGCTGTGGCTAAAACTTCCAAAACTATGTTGAATACTAGTGGTGAGAGTGGGAAACCTTGTCTTATTCCTGATCTTAGTGGAAATGGTTTCAGTTTTTCACCATTGAGAACGATGTTGGCTGTGGGTTTGTCATATATGGCCTTTATTATGTTGAGGTAAGTTCCCTCTATGCCTACTTTCTGGATGGTTTTTATCATAAATGGGTGTTGAATTTTGTCGAAAGCTTTCTCTGTATCTATTGAGATGATCATATGGTTTTTCTCCTTCAATCTGTTAATATGGTGTATCACATTGATTGATTTGCGTATATTGAAGAATCCTTGCATTCCTGAGATAAATCCCACTTGATAATGGTATATGGTCCTTTCAATGTTTTTTTGGATTCCGTTTCCTAGTATTTTGTGGAGGATTTTTGCATCTGTGTTCATCAGTGATATTGGCCTGTAGTTTTCTTTCTTTGTGACATCTTTGTCTGGTTTTGGTATCAGGTTGATGGTGGCCTCGTAGAATGAGTTTGGGAATGTTCCTCCCTCTGCTATGTTTTGGAAGAGTTTGAGAAGGATAGGTGTTATCTCTTCTCTAAATGTTTGATAGAATTAGCCTGTGTAGCCATCTGGTCCTGGTGGGCTTTTGTTTGTTGGAAGATTTTTAATCACAGTCTCAATTTCAGTGCTTGTAATTGGTCTGTTTATATTTTCTGTTTCTTCCTGGTTCAGTCTCAGAAGGTTGTGCATTTCCAAGAATTTGTCCGTTTCTTCCAGGTTGTCCATTTTATTGGCATAGAGTTGCTTGTAGTAATCTCATGATCCTTTGTATTTCTGCAGTGTCAGTTGTTGCTTCTCCTTTTTCATTTCTAATTCTATTGATTTGAGTCTTCTCCCTTATTTTCCCGATGAATCTGGCTAATGGTGTATCAATTTTGTTTATCTTCTCAAGGAACCAGCTTTTAGTTTTATTGATCTTTGCTATCGTTTCCTTCATTTCTTTTTCATTTATTTCTGATCTGATCTTTATGATTTCTTTCCTTCTGCTAACTTTGGGGTTTTTTTGTTCTTCTTTCTCTAATTGCTTTAGGTGTATGGTTAGGTTGTTTATTTGAGATGTTTCTTGTTTCTTAAGGTAGGATTGTATTGCTATAAACTTCCCTCTTAGAACTGCTTTTGCTGCATCCCATAGGTTTTGGGTTGTCATTCTTTCATTGTCATTTGTTTCTAGGTATTTTTTGATTTCCTCTTTGATTTTTTCAGTGATCTCTTGGTTATTAAGTAGTGTATTGTTTAGCCTCCATGTGTTTGTATGTTTTACAGATTTTTTCCTCTAATTGATATCTAGTCTCATAGTGTTATGGTCGGAAAAGATACTTGATACGATTTCAGTTTTCTTATGTTTACCAAGGCTTGATTTGTGACCCAAGATATGATCTATCCTGGAGAATCTTCCATGAGAACTTGAGAAGAATGTGTATTCTGTTGTTTTTGGATGGAATGTCCTCTAAATATCAATTAAGTCCATCTTGTTTAATGTATTATTTAATGCTTGTGTTTCCTTATTTATTTTCATTTTGGATGATCTGTCCATTGGTGCAATGGGGTGTTAATGTCCCCTACAATGATTGTGTTAATGTTGATTTCCCATTTTATGGCTGTTAGTATTTGCCTTATGTATTGAGGTGCTCCTATGTTGGGTGCATAAATATTTACAATTGTTATAGCTTCCTCTTGGATCTATCCCTTGATCATTCATTATGTAGTGTCCTTCTTTGTCTCTTGTAACAGTCTTTATTTTAAAGTCTGTTTTGTCTGATATGAGAATTGCTACTCCAGCTTTCTTTTGATTTCCACTTGCATGGACTATCTTTTTCCATCCCCTCACTTTCACTCTGTATGTGTCCCTAGGTCTGAAAGAGGTCTCTTGTAGATAGCATATAGATGGGTCTTATTTTTGTATCCATTCAGCAAGCCTTTGTCTTTTGGTTGGAGCATTTAATGCATTCAGGTTTAAGGTAATTATTGATATGTATGTTCCTATGACCATTTTCTTAATTGTTTTTGGTTTGTTTTTGTAGGTCCTTTTCTTCTCTTGTGTTTTCCACTTAGAGAAGTTCCTTTAGCATTTGTTGTAGAGCTGGTTTGGTGGTGCTGAATTCTCTTAGCTTTTGCTTGTCTCTAAAACTTTTGATTTCTCCATGGAATCTTTCTCCTTGCTGGGTCGAGTAATCTTGGTTGTGGTTTTTCTCCTTCATCACTTTAAATATGTCTTTCCACTCCCTTCTGGCTTGCAGAGTTTCTGCTGAAAGATCAGCTGTTAACCTTATGGGGATTCCCTTGTGTGTTATTTGTTGTTTTTCCTTTGCTGCTTTTAATATTTTTTCTCTGTATTTAATTTTTGATTGTTTGATTAATATATGTCTTGGTGTGTTTCTCCTTGGATTTATCCTGTATGGGACTCTCTGTGCTTCCTGGACTTGATTAACTATTTCATTTCCCATATTAGGGAAGTTTTCAACTATAATGTCTTCAAATATTTTCTCAGAGACTTTCTTTTTCTCTTCCTCTTCTGGGGCCCCTATAATTCGAATGCTGGTGCATTCAGTGTTGTCCCAGAGGTCTCTGAGACTGTCCTCAATTCTTTTCATTCTTTTTTCTTTATTCTGCTCTGTAGTAGCTATTTCTACTATTTTATCTTCCAGGTCACTTATCCGTTCTTCTACCTCAGTTATTCTGCTATTGATCCCTCATAGAGAATTTTTAATTTCATTTATTGTGCTGTTCATCACTGTTTGTTTGCTCTTTAGTTCTTCTAGGTCCTTGTTAAACGTTTCTTGTATTTTCTCTATTCTATTTCCAAGATTTTGGATCATCTTTACCGTCATTACTCTGAATTCTTTTTCAGATAGACTGCCTATTTCCTCTTCATTTGTTAGGTCTGGTGGGTTTTTGCCTTGCTCCTTCATCTGCTGTGTGTTTTTCTGTCTTCTCATTTTGCTTAACTTACTGTGTTTGGGGTCTCCTTTTCGCAGGCTGCAGGTTCATCGTTCCCGTTGTTTTTGGTGTCTCTCCCCAGTGCCTAAGCTCGGTTCAGTGGGTTGTGTAGGCTTTCTGCTGGAGGGGAGTAGTGCCTGTGTTATGGTGGATTAGGCTGGATCTTGTCTTTCTGGTGGGCAGGTCCACGTCTGTTCGTGTGTTTTGGGGTGTCTGTGGCCTTATTATGATTTTATGCAGCATCTCTGCTAATGGATGGGGTTGTGTTCCTGTCTTGCTAGTTGTTTGGCATAGGGTGTCCAGCACTGTAGCTTGCTGGTTGTTGTGTGGAGCTAGGTCTTGGCGTTGAGATGGGGATCTCTGGGAGATTCTTGCCGTTTGATATTACGTGGAGCTGGGAGATCTCTTGTGGACCAGTGTCCTGAACACCTGGCTGGAACACCAAGAGGCTTTCATCTACATGGCTCAGAATAAAAGGGAGAAAAGAAAGAAAGAAGCTATAAAATAAAATAAAATAGTTATTAAAATAAAAAATAATTATTAAGAAAAAAATTTTAAAACGTAATTAAAAAACCCAAAAATGGACAGACAGAACCTAGGACAAATGGTAAAAGCAAACCTATACAGACAAAATCACACACAGAAGCATACACATACACACTCAGAAAAAGAGAAAAAGGGAAAAATATATATATATCTTTGCTCCCAAAGTCTACCTCCTCAATTTGAGATGATTCATTGTATATTGAGGTATTCCACAGATGCAGGGTACATCAAGTTGATTGTGGAGATTTAATCCTCTGCTCCTGAGGCTGCTGGGAGAAATTTCCCTTTCTCTTCTTTGTTTGCACAGCTCCCGGGGTTCAGCTTTGGATTTGGACCCATCTCTGCGTGTAGGTCGCCTCAGGCCATCTGTTCTTCACTCAGACAGGACGGGGTTAAAGGAGCAGCTGGTTAGGGGGCTCTGGCTCACTCAGTCTCGGGGGAGGGAGGGCTACGGGTGCGGGGCAAGCCTGCAGCAGCAGAGGCCAGCGTGACGTTGCAACAGCCTGAGGCGCGCCGTGTGTTCTCTGGGGGAAGTTGTCCCTGGATCACGGGACCCTGGCAGTGGCGGGCTGCACAGGCTCCCGGGAGGGGAGGTGTGGAGAGTGACTTGTGCCTGCACACAGGCTTCTTGGTGACGGCAGCAGCAGCCTTAGCATCCCATGCCCATCTCTGGGGTCCGCGCTGATAGCCTCGCCTCGCGCCTGTCTCTGGAGCTACTTTAACTGGCACTGTTCATCTCCTCTCCTCGTGCACCAGGAAACAAAGAGGGAAGAAAAAGTCTCTTGCCTCTTTGGCAGCTCCAGACTTTTTCCCCCACTCCCTCCCGGCTAGCTTCCTCACAGCTTTTTTGGAAGGTACTGTTATGCTTCTGTTAAAGATAGAAAACTGAGGCCCTGAGAGGTTGAATTGCCCAAATTCTCATGGATTGAAGGCAGTAGAGCTAGTATTTAATGGTACATAAATTAATTTAGAGTCTGTGGTCTTAGAAACAGGATTACTTGAGTTTGATTAAATATAAACATAAAAAGCAATATATCTTAAAAGCATAGAATAGCTCATTGAAATCAAGAGTAGGAAAGTAGATGAACTTTAAAAAGAGGAACCAGAAGAAGAACGATTAAATCAGTCAACATGTCTGATTCTCTTTCTCTTTCTCATTTCCTTCATATCTACTTCTTTTGTGGGTTTGCTTCCTTCTCTGTTTTGCTCTGCAAACCAGCTTTCTCAACTTCTGCATCTGTTTAACAGAATATGGCTGCCTCACAACCATAGATTTTGTTGTTACCTTTCAATCCACTTTTGGAGATTGACTTGTGGCAACAGTCCCAGTCTCAAATATCTGAGAGACTTGATTGGTTCAGCTCAGTGCCTAGTCATTGTCAGTCTTCATGAAAGGTGGGATGGGGATGGAATATTACAATATAAGTAGCATTCCTGGAAATCTAACCATGTATGGAGGCAGAGGATGGTCCAAGAGACAAGAGTACTGATTCATTGGCTGACCCTATAAGATATCCATTCAGTAGTCATTTAGTGGTAAATATTTTATTTTTAAAATAGTTGAATTGTTTTGCAGTATTCTATGAATTTTAATAGATGTACAGATTTATTAGATGTATACATTCTCTTTTTTTTTTAGATGTATACATTCTAATCAGGATATAGAATGGCATCCAAAACTCTCGCATGCTATCCCATTGTAATCACGGCCCCAACCCCAGTTCCCAGCAACCACTGATTTGTTCTTCATTATTATAATTAAAACAAAGGCTTTCTTGAGTGATTGCTGGATTCCCAACAAAGTGTCCCAGTAGAGGTCTTTATACAAGATGAGGCTGAAATTTTTCTCACAGTTGTGGCACTGGTGTATATCAGTACACTCACACGTGTGCTCCCCAAATATTAATTCATGAAATGTCATCCTAAATTAACAATCCCTACCCCCAACATGATTCAAATATAGGGCCAGAAAGACTACTGGTTATCTCAATATTTAGGAATTAACTTATTCAATCAATAGTTATTGCATGTTAATAATAGGTACTTAATAATATTCAAAGGAAAAATCAGTGTAAATAACAGACAAAAATCCCTGTCCTTCTATAGGTTGTATTATAGAGGAATCATAGTCTAACATGGAAATAATATATTGCAAACATCAAATCATTTATGTCACACAGAAGCTGAAGTTTCCATGTTGCTGGTCTGTTACCTTTGGGTCTCTTCTTGGGTCATCTTCCCAGGGACTCAGGTCCAGGTATCATGTTCAGTCTTTCCAAGTCTCAAGGTGGGTCCTAAACACTGCACTTAATTCCTTTGTTTATGAAAAACTGTCCCAAACCTGGTTTGAGACAGATGTTTTCTCATGATGTAATTCATAACCTCCTACTAGGAAGGAAATTTAAGATTTGTGATAAACTGCTTAAGCAGTTTTACATTAAACTTTAATGAGATTAAGACTTCTTCTGGGAAACTACCTACCCACCTACTTGGCTGACTGTCAGTCTAGGTTCTAATGATCTTCTTAACCAGATGTTCTTTTTACATGTATCTAACCTTCCTCTTCACATCAAATGTGCCTTCCAAGGTCAAGCAAGGTCTCTTTTTTTGCCACAAGTTTGTAATAAAATATTGATCTATCCTCATAGTTATATTATCTGATAGGTTATTATAAACTTTTTTTTTTAATCTACTGCTTATTCTCAGAGCCTTCCGTCAAAAAAAGAAGAGGTGTGGAATACTATAGTTATGCAAGATGTTACCATTGGGGAAAATTGACAACAGTATATGGGATTTCTCTGTATTATTTCTTATAACTGCGTGTGAATCTACAATTACCTCAAAATAAAAAGTTAAAAAAAGAAAAGAGATACCATCTTTGCTTTCTCTGCTCTTCCTCATCCATTTCTTCTGTGCTTCTGTGGCATTTTCCTTAGCTGTGTAGAGAGTCACTTCTACTTTCCATCAGGGCCTCTCTTCCTATCGGTCTTCCTACTCCTTCCTATCTCTATGGTATTTTCTTATATGTTATAGCTATGTTATATACTCACCTCTGTGCTTATATTATCCCTTTAAGGTTTAAGGCCATAAATGACAAAAGTTGTGTTTTGTGCTTCTCTGCCTTTTCTACATAGGAGATGCTCATGAAATACTTGTTGAATTAAATTAAATTTTTAAATAGCTAACACCCTTGATACCTGTTCAGGGAACTGTACCTCTATGTTAGTACCTAAGGAAAGGGAATGAGGTGGGCCTGGAGAGTCCCTTGGTTGCTTTTTGCTGAGGAGAGTAGACCAGTGCCTCTCAATCTTCACCATATTGGAGTCGCCTGGGTGGCTCTTAAGAAATACCAATGCCCAGGCTCCACCCCCAGCAATTATCATTCAATCCACTGAAGGTGGGCACAGAATCAGTATTTTTATTTTTTATTTTTTTTAGCATCAGTATTTTTAAAAGCTTCCAGGTTTAGTTGAATGTGCAGCCAGGCTTGAGGACCGCTGTTTTAGAGCAATAATTTCTAAAGTCTCATTTTTCCTCCGAATATGCTTGAGGGAGAAAACACATTTTGTACCGCTAAAAGTGACTGACCACACTGAGGATTTTCACTCCGAAGTAGGTGGGAAGTGACTAAGAAAGGGACGGGTAGTTTGAAAAAATTCCCCAAGGATTTCAGTATGCCTCTTAAGAAGGCACTCACTCCCGGTTCACATCCCTCACTACTGCGAGAGTTTCTGGAACACTTACTTATTTCACAAGGACTCCCTAATCTCCTCTCTTTACTAGAGGCATCCTGGTATAGTGGTTGGGAGCACAGACCCTGAAGCAGGGCCTGGATTTGAGTCCCGTCTCTACCATTTTCTCGCTGAGTCAGTCTGTTACTGCAGTTGACTACACCTCAGGTTCCTCTTTGTGAAACGTGATAGTAATAAAACCTATCACAGGGCTTCCCTGGTGGCGCAGTGGTTGAGAGCCTGCCTGCCGATGCAGGGGACGCGGGTTCGTGCCCCGGTCCGGGAAGATCCCACATGCCGCGGAGCGGCTGGGCCCGTGAGCCATGGCCGCTGAGCCTGCACGTCCGGAGCCTGTGCTCCGCAACGGGAGAGGCCACAACGGTGAGAGGCCCGCGTACCGCAAAACAAAACAAAACAAAACAAAAAAAACCTATCACATACGACTGTTGTCAGGGTTAAACAATAGTTCATGGAAAGTATTTAGACCATGATGGGCCTATTGTAAATATGCAGTGCATGTAAACTGTTAGTCTCCTTCATTCTCCTCTTCATTATTATTATTATTTTTCCAGGCATCATGCTAAGTGCTATGAAATAGGAGAGAATCAGACTAACTTTTGCCCTCATGGAGTTCTCTGGAAAAGCAGGCATTAGATAACAGCACACAGCACCATTGCACATCAGTATTCAGTGATCTCTGTATCAAAATATGGAATGAAAAGTTGAGTTCTCAAAGTGCCACCTTATACAGTCCCATGGTTATCCTTGCAGTGGGTGTGATGAAAGCATCCTGTGTTAGTTTGTTTCCACAGGTCTTTAAAGCTTTCAGGTTCGTAGGATTTCTTTGCCCCTTATCAGAGTAGAGCAGAAGGGGAAGTGGGTTCAGACATTCAGCCTTTCCCAGTCTGGGCTGGACTATGCCCAGATCCCCAACTGAGCCCCCTCTCTTAAATCCAAGCTGGGGGCCTCGCTGGTGCTGTCTACTTTCTGTCATTAACCCGCTGTGACATACTGTCCCCTTAAACCACTGCACTTCATCACCAGCAGATTACTTGGCATGCTGCGGTGTGATGAGTTGGCATATAAATTGAAGTTTTTCCTTGGTGTAAGGCGAAGGGTGGGAGAACATTTGGAATGCTGCGAAATAGACATCCAGCGGGTTTCATTCTTCATAAGCGTAGCACAGTGTTAAATTTTTCAGAGCACTTTGCCTCTGTGCCGTCAAGTTGAGGTTTTCTATCTGAATTTATTGAGAGTATAGAATTTCAGATGGTGATTAACATAAATTTCAACCTCTATTTCTGCCTGTTGTTGCCTCATAAGTTGTATGGAAACATTTTTTTTTTAATACCCACTCAAACTAGTTGTCTTTGAATCCTGACTCTGCCACTCACTTGGGTGGCCCTGAGTCTATGGTCTCAGTTTTCTTACCTGTTAAATGGGTATGATGACGGTACCTATTTTAGAGGGTTATTATAGGACTAGATGAATTAATAAATATAAGTGCCTTGCATAGTTGCTGGCACACTGACTACTAACTATTTCTATTTTATTACAAATATGATTATTAGCTAGATCTTTATAATTATTATTTGAGAAAGGTGACAGGAACTAATATTTTACACTAAACACTGTGAGTCCCTTACCTCTTTCAGTTCAATTTTTCAGGTAAGGAAAGTGAAGCTTGGAGGAGTCAAATAACTACTTCAAAGTCAGAACCACCCGAAATAAAGGACAAAGTGAGACTCTGAACTCACACACGCCTGACTTCACAAGTCCATAATTTTGCCTCTTTGTGATGCTCACTATTAAAACACAATTTTAGGCACTCCCAGCAAAGTAGACTCCCAGGCCTCTGGGAAGTCATACTCCCCATACTCCTTCTGGTAGTTGAAACCTTGAAAAACTTTGAGCACATCTTAAGTACCCTGTGTATGTCCACATTTATTTTTCCAGTATTACTACAACTGCACCTAGTAATACTGTCTCATTCAGTGCTTCTTATCCTGGTTTTATTTGTTTTACTAAATGAAGCTCAGAGAGGGTAGTTGGGGATAATCATTGGAAATTTCCCCAATGTCAACGATTCTTTCTAATATGAGATTTTCCTCCTCATAATATTTCATAGAGGTTCATCTGTCCATTCTATATCCAGTCAATTTCCAAGTATTGTTGTTTTTTCCTCCTGAATACCTCTCGAGTCCTTCTTGCTCTCTCCAAGACATTCTTCACATCGAAGCCAGAGTGATCTTTCAAAAATGCTAAATTACTGTCATGCCCCCTGCCTAGGATCCTCCAACGGCTCCCCAGTGCCCTTAGAGTGGAGCCTGATCCTACCCATGGCCCTGCATACATGCTGAGGCAGCCCGCTCTGCTCCGGGCAAGGAGGGCGGCATATGCAAAGGGCCCTTGCAACTTTTCCAGAACCTTCCTGTGCCTCTCCTCTGTTACTCTCCCAGCTCCAATCCTTGGAGCCTTGACAGATGCCTAGAACACATTTCCACTTCCCACCCCACTTCTTAACTAATTCTCATTGTTAGTGTTCAGCAAAATGCTACCTCCTCAAGAAAATTTTCTCTGATCACTCAGTTTAGGTAGAGTTTCTGATATTTGTATGTAAAGTGCCCCATAGTTCTCCTTTGAAGCATTTGTCATGATTGTGATTGAATATCTAATTGCATAGTGCCTTGTTTGATCTCTTCCACAAGGATAGAAATCCGACAAAGGCAGCCATTATGCTTTTTTTATTCTCCACTGCATATATTCCCATCCCTTTGCAGAGTAGGTCTTGGATAAATATTTGTTGAGTGAATAAATAGGCTGGAGGGGCAGACTGATTTTTTTCTCCACCAAAAGAGGCTGTGATCTAATTGATAAGCTTTCCTGTCTTAAGTGAAAGCAGGATTCCAGAAGTGTCTACTTTTTAAGCAGGCTTAATCTCATTACCAGATATTTTGGGGAAAATCCAATTAAAGCATGCCGTGCAGCTTGGTCACTAAGGGTGACCATCATTACCCAGGTCTAAACAACCAAGTTATGGGTAGTGGCCTTCCCAGCTGAATCTCTGCTTCAGGCCAGCTTCTCCAATACGATTATCTTGCTTTATTATGCACTCAAGCTGCCTCTAACAAATTGCTTTAATAATCATCGTCTCCAGCAGAACAAATGTATAAAGGAGGCATTTTTCTTTGACTAGTGTAATGGAATAGACCAATGCCATAATTGGAAGAGCTAGAAATAGGGCAACATTGGCTGTTCCTTCTTCCCAGAGTTTGCCTTTGTTGAATCCTTTCCTCATTTTCAGTGATAAAAGTCATTTTTTTTGCATCCCATTTCTTGAATCATCTGGCAATAGTTTTGGCTTCCAAAATATATAGGCTCAATGAGCTCATTCATTCCTCCCTGTAAAGCCTTCCCTCGCCCCATTGCTGCAGTCACACTTGGGGGCTCCGGGGGTTAAGAGCAGATTCATCAGTGACTGTAAGTAGCGGCACTAATGTCCACACCATTCACTCCACTGATTGAGAAATGCCTTTAGCTTGGGAGTCATCATTCTGAGTGGATTCTCAGTGGAATTAACTTGTGATTCTTTGCTATTTCTGTTGAGATGCTTTAAGTAGATTGGATGGGATAAAAACAAAGACAGATCTAAGAAGTTTAATGGCAGTATCCCCTAACACTTGCAAAGCGTAGGAACAGGAAAGGGAGGCATAAGGAAAAAAAATAGCAACCAGAAAAAAAAAATCTAGATGCAGAAACCAATACTTGATTTCATATCTGAAATTCCTGATATTTAGATGGTTGTGACACCATGGTGTTCTGACATACCCATTCTTCCAGGAGAGCACTGGGTGCAGATAATGCCAGCTTTTTCAGCATGGGTCAAATCTGGCAACTTTGCTCATCTTGGCCACCTGGATTTTGAGACTGGATTGTGAACATGCCTTCTTAGAGGGAGGCAGGGCTGTCCAGTATTCACCATGCCTGCTGAGGTTAAAAAGTAGCAATAATGACATAATAATATTTATTGAGCATTTATTAGGTACCAGGAACCAAGTGCCGTTTGTGTCATCCCATTCAGTCCTCAAAACACTCTATCAAGTAGGTTTTATGAATAACCCCACTTTACAAAAGAGGAGTCTAAAGCTCAGAGTGGTTCAGTAACTTTCCAGTGGGCACATTCTAGTGAGGAGTAGAGGCAAATTTTTGATCCATGTTTGACAAATTCCAAGTCTAAGCTGTTAAGCACTACTGTATGCCTTTACTTTATAAAGGTGGTAAATAATAAATTAACTCCATTTAGTCAGGGGAGGACCAGTCTCTGACCTCCTTAAACCCGTCTTTCTAAATAAATCTATAGCTGGGGAGATAAAAGAACCCCTTTCCCTGGAATAATTTCCTGTTCCCTATCAGCTAAAAGAATTGAGCCACAAGGATAGGTTTTAGTGCCCAGAGCTGAAAACCTCTGCAGTTCCTGGTAAATGTTAAATCATAAGTTGAGGATAGCTTTCTTTCTCTGGAATGAGCTGTACAAAGGAGTAAAAGCAAACAGCCTCTCTTGCGGAATTGGTTATTTAAAGGAGTTTCCTTTTTTCTTGCTTAACACTGTTGGATATTATACAAAACTCCTTCTAGATCTTCCCAATAAAATAAACTGGTTGTTTCCATCTAATGGGATTAGTTTAAAACATACTACAGCGATGAATCCAAATGGCCTCAGACCCTCTGAGAGCAAAGTCACCATGAGCAAAACTGCTGGGAGAGAAGGAAGTCTGGACTATTACCTATTAAATTAACCACCAGAGGGGCTGCACATGGAGTTCAAGCAAAGTGTATTGCCAAAGGTAAAACTAAATAATTTAAATTTGTGTGCCCCTGATGGAAATCAAGTTTCTTGATTTGAGTCTCCTTCATAGAATGGAAAGGCAAAACATGAAGGTATTTTTTAAAACATGTCTGTTACACCTTTAATCACTAAACCACTTATTTAAAATAAAACTCTTAGAAGTTGCAATGCAAACCTACTGTGGTCTTTTATCCTCACACATGATCTGAGGTAGCATCAGTATAAGTGGCAGACAAGTCACCCTGAACTTGCTGATCCATAAAGATAATTCATTGGATCACAAACCTGAATAGTCAAGGGCTTGACTGGGCCTCCAGTTTAATGCGATCCTGGGTTTAAGTAATATAATCAGAACCAATCTCTATCTCTCTTCTTTGTGTTGACCTCAAGACCAGCAGAAAAGAAAAATGTGTGATCTTGCGGCAGACTTTTCAAAGTCCTGAGAATGCAACTCATTGATTCTGATTGTGCCATATGCCCAGCTCAAACCAATGATGATGGTCCAGTGGATGTGGTAATCAGGCTTGTATCACATGCCTGGAATTGGAGCTCCCCGAAGGTTATGGACTGAGAGTGGGAGAGGGAGTGTACCCCTGGAAACTATACCAGAAGAGGAGGGAATAGACACTAGGCGGTAAAAATAAAACAACAGAAACAAAAAGTCCATTAGAACCAAGAGAGCATTAGAGGGTTATGATTATAAACAGTGTGGAATTTGGATCTGAAGAGACCATCCAAAGATTGAGGACTTCATTCGGCAGTGTTTGGACAATGTAGATTAGAAATCCTAAAGAATTCATATGCAAAAATGTATTAGAACTAACAAGAGAGTTCATCAAGGTTGCAGGATATAAGAACAATATACAAAAAAATTAATCATATTCATATATGCCATCAGTGAACAATCTAAAAAATATTAGGAAACATTTCCATTTACGAAAGCATCAAAAAGAATAAAATACTTAGGAATAAATTTAACAGAGGATGTATAAGACATACAGTCGAAACTGAGAAGCATCACTGAAAGAAACTGAAGAAGATTAAATAAATGGAAATAGATCTCATGGTCATGAATTGGAAGACTTAATATTGTAATATGTCAGTATTCCCCAAATTAACTTACAGCTTCAGTGCAATCCCTATCAGCATCCCAGCTGTTTTTTTTTTTTGCATAATTTGACAAGCTGCTCTGAAAATTCATATGGAAATGCAAGGGACCTAGAATAGCCCAAAAGGTTCTTGGGGAAAAAAAATAAAGTTGGAAGACTCAGGCTTCCCTTATTTCTCATTTACTTCGAGGATATGGTAATCAAGACAATGGCATAAGGATAAGGATAGACATACAGATCAATGGAAGATAACTGAGAGTCTAGAAATAAATCCTTAAATTTTCTGTAATTCAGTGGGGGGAAAGAATAGTCTTTCAACAAATGGTGCTGGGACAACTGGATATCCCCATACCAAAAAAGAAATTTGGACTCCTACCTCACGTCATATACAAAAATTGACTGAAAATAGATCGTAGATCTAAGGGCTAAAACTATGAAACTCAGAAAGAAATATAAGAATAAAATTTCATGACCTTATATTTGGCAGCAGTTTCTTAGATATGACACCAGAGCACAAGTAACAAAAGAAAAAATTGATTGGACTTCATCAAAGTTAAAAACTTTGGTGCTTCAAAGGACATTATCAAGAAAGTGAAAAGAAAGCTCATAAAATGGGACAGCATATTTGCAAATAATATACCTGCTAAGGGATTTGTATCCAAAATTTATAAAGAACTCTTACAACTCAACAACAAAAAGACAAATATACCAATTTAAAAGTGGGCAAAGAATTTGAATAGATACTTCTCCAAAGAAAATATACAAATAGTCAATAAACGCATGAAAAGATGCTCAACATCATTAGTCACTAAAGAAATGTAAATCAAAACTACAATGAGATACCATTTCATACTTGTTGGGATGACTATAATAAAAAAGGCAAGAATAATGTTTTGGCTAGGATGTAGGGAAACAATGAGAAACCAGCTCCAAGCCATTAAAATTGCTAAAAGAAAAAGACAAGAACAAGTGTTGGTGAGTTTGTGGAGAAATTGGAACCCTCATACATTTCTGATGGAAATGTAAAATGGTATACTCATTGCAGAAAGCAGTTTGACAGTTCCTCAAATGTTAAACATGGATTTACCATATGACCCAGAAATTTCACTCCTAGGTATGTACCCACAAAAGTTGAAAACATATGTCTGCACAAAAACTTATACAAGAATGTGCATGGTATATTATTTATGACATCAAAGAAGTGGAAACAATCCAATGTCCATCCATTGATGATGAACGAATAAACAGAATGTGGTATATCCATACAATGGAATATTATTCAGTCATAAAAACAAATAAAGTACTGATTTGTGCTGCAAAATAGGTGAATCTTGAAAAGATTATGCATAAGTGAAAGAAGGGAGACACAAAAGGCCACATGTTATACGATTCCATTTATATGAAATATCCAGAATAGGAAAATTGGTAGAGACAGAAAATAGATTAGTGGTATCAGTGGTTGGGGTGGGGGGAATGAGAAGTGACTGCTAATAGAAACAGAATTTCTTTTGGGGGTGATGAAAATATTCTTGAATTAGGTATTGAGATGGTCGCACAACTCTGTGAATACACTAAAACCTATTGAATTTTACACTTAAAAAAGGTGAATTGGCCTCTTGCCTTCCAAGATGGCCCACACTCTGTCTATGGAGTGTGTATCTCCCTGAATAAACCTTCTTTCACTTTACTATGTCTTGCTTTTGAATTCTTGCCTGCACAAAGCCCAGAACTCACACTTGGCGGCCATCCCAGGGACTCAGACATGACTTGGCATGTGACCATCCTCTCGCACCCCACTCTCTTTCCTGCAACATCTTTTCTGGCACCCAGTGCGGGGCCTCAAAGGCCATAATCTCGATCCGCCTATTGGGCTATGGCTCCCCTCTGAAGGGTGGCTGGGACTTATCCTGAGCCATGTAGATTCAAGTAGCCCGTTAAGTGGCAGCTGACGTCGCCTGCAGGATCTGGCAGAGACCAGTTCTCTGGCCTTGAAGAAGCACACTGAGGCCAAGGCTCTTCCCCCTCAGTCTTTCTCATTCTCCTATTGCTCTATCTCTTTGGACTTGAAAAGATCCACCCAGACGACCACCGAACATCCGAATTAAGACTGCGCGGCAAGTAATTGACAACTTGGTTGGGTCTAAAGAACTCCTGCCAGGGGGCTTATCTGGTGGCGCAGTGGTTGAGAATCTGCCTGCCAATGCAGGGGACAGGGGTTCGAGCCCTGGTCTGGGAGGATCCCACATGCTGTGGAGCAACTAGGTCCGTGAGCCACAACTACTGATCCTGCGTGTCTGGAGCCTGTGCTCTGTAATAGGAGAGGCCGCGATAGTGAAAGGCCCGCGCACCACGATGAAGAGTGGCCCCCCGCTTGCCGCAACTAGAGAAAGCCCTCGCAGAGAAACGAAGACCCAGCACAGCCAAAAATAAAATAATAAAATAGATTTTTAAAAAAAGGAAAAAAAAAAAAGGTGAATCACCTAGTTGCATGGCAGGAATAAAGAGGTAGACATAGAGAATGGACTTGATGACATGGGGTGGGAGGGCGAAGCTGAGGTGAAGTGAGAGCAGCATTGACATATATACACTACCGAATGTAAAATAGTTGGCTGCTGGGAAGCAGCAGCATAGCACAGGGAGATCGGCTTGGTGCTTTGTGATGACCTAGAGGGGTGGGATGGGGAGGATGGGAGGGAGACACAAGAGGGAGGGTATATGGGGACATGTGTATGCATGTGGCTGATTCGCTTTGTTGTGCAAGAGAAACTAACACAGTTTTATGAAGCAATTATACTTCAATAAAGATGTATTAAAACAAGGTTAGTCGTATGGTATGTGAATTATATCTCAATAAAGCTGTTATTTTAAAGAAGAGTGTTTGACTAAATATAAAATAGATAATCAACAAGGACCTACTGTATAGCACAGGGAACTCTACTCAATACTCTGTAATAACCCATATGGGAAAAGAATCTGAAAAAGAATGGATATATGTATATGTATAACTGAACCACTTTTCTGTACACCTGAAACTAACACACCATTGTAAATCAACTCTACTCCGATATAAAATAAAAATTAAATTGGAAAAGTGTTTGGAGGAGAATCTGACTAGTTCAGTCCAATGCTGATTAGTTCAAATGAGATTTTCAGACAGAGCTTGGGGTCATATCCTGTCTCCACTTCCAAAGCTCAATTACATCATCTGTAAAATGAGAAGCAAGAGAAATAATATCAATATTGATACAGCATTCATGAGGATTCAATGAGGTAGTGTGTATATAATTCCTGGAATATAACAAGTGACCAAAATATTGGATTCCAAAAATAAGGCAAAGCAGGGTTTTGAATGTAGTCAGATAAAGGAAGGCTCACCATGTTCAGAAATGAGATTTGAAGAGCTGAGTGTTTTGGGTGATACATGGCTCCTGGCCTTGACTGTGTTACAGGTGACAAGGCCAAGGGAGCAGCTGCATTCTCCTGCTGGTCCCCAGCTCCTATTTCTCTGTGCTTATCTGCAGTCAAAGCCATAATAGGCTTACCAAGAAGGAAGAACAAATTTCCCAAGCACTGTGGGGCCCTGGCCACTGGCTCAAGGGCTGAGGCCAAGAAGTGAATCCACAGGCACAGGACCACCTTCTTGCCCTTCTTTCCAGTGGTCTTTCATGTCACAGCAAAGACTGCTTCCTTGCATTGCCCATGGAGGAGAAATCAAAGACTTGATGTCTCCTGGTTTGTACGCTTCACTCAGCTCTGACACAGCTCAGATCTGGAGCTATGGATTCCACAGAAGTGAGAAAGTCCAGGCAAAGAGCATGGTAAAGAAATGCAAAGGAGAAGAAAGGCTATTAGCTGGGTCAGGGTGATTCCACCACAAGGCCATGTCTTTAAAATTTATTTGACATTTATTACAGTATCTTATTGATTCTAAAATTTACCACTGATTTAATGACGACTCTTAGGGGAGAGGGTATGGGGTGGAAGGAGAAATACTATTACATTGTAGACAATTTTATTTTACTCATCAAAAATAGCTTACATTTGTCTTTAAAATCTGATTTCTTTTTCTTTCGAAATCACAATCAATTTTGAGTCAGACCTCTTCACGTTCTGAATCCTAGGTCTCTTCGGAATGACTTTGGATTGCAGACATTCCCACAGAGTGCTTCTGATGGGCTGCTCTTCTCTCCTGACTCATGCTACTTGACCTCTTTTATGTTCTCAGGATTGCTAATATAATTTTGAGTCAAACTGAAGAATATTGGGTTTTCATCTACAGTTTCTATTCAGTCAAACTTGTAATCCTTTCAATGAACCCTATACTGAAGAAGTGAAAGAGCTTCTCTGAAAAGTCTTTGGAAGCTTTGTGATAAATAGGTGTTACAGCCCCTGACTAGTCCTTCATGGGCCGTGAATCAATTAACACCAATCTCTCCTGGCTTTGAAAATTCCATGATTTATTATGCTAAGATATTTGGCTAAGTTAGCACGTGCTCAGCAGTGACAAGGTGAAGCTTACTCATCGTCTTAGCAAGTCTCTTTTAGCTTCTCTCATGGTCTTTTGACCTTTTTGTTACTTAGGGTGTAAACATTCTTCTTGTTTTTACTAGAATATTCCCTGTGCATCCAGGAGGAGATACTGTGTGGAATGATAGAAACCAAAGAGACCAGATATTCCCTCATCCCCACCTCCTGGCACCTGGAGTATAGTTAAATCATGCAGCCTTGGTCAATCAGAAGTTCAGGTCTATGACCTTGAATCTTGAGGGTCTCATAATGAAAGCATCAGGTATCCAGCAGGCACTCCACTGTGCATGCAGTGGATGCATCAGTGGCAGCGTCCTTAAAAGACTGTTCCTGTGGAGTGACCTCAGTTAGGCTTTGGGCTGCTAAGCCTCTCTGGGTTTTGCTTGTTTTCTGAGTCTGGTTGCCAGCTTGATCCTTAACATGTGTGAACTTTCCGTTGTCGTTTTCTACTTAACTAGGTCAGAGCTGGTTTCTGTTTGTTTTAAGGGTACCTGGGGTTTGTTTTAATCCTGTATATGGTAAGACACAAAGATATGGAAATGACTGTCATGAAGGAGGAAATTTTACTCATGCTTCCCTAGAAACAGGAGGCACAGGGTGCCATGCAGGGCCACATGGGGAAGCACCAGGGTTGAGCAGGAGGCAGAGGGAATAGGAGGAAAATGTGGGCAAGAGCCTTTATTGTGATTTCTCTGGGAAGGAATGGGTGAATCAGGGTAAGCAGGCTTAGCTAGTTGTAATCATTTCAGCAGGCTGTAGGGTGTAGGGGTTGTCCCTAGCTATCTGGTACCTGGCCCTGGGGTGCATAGAGCAGGTGGATAGTGGACCCAGAGTGGAGAGGCAGTTAGGGACATGGGCTTTGGATTGGTTGGTTTGAACATGAAAGGCATGGTCTCAAGTGAGTCATTTACTATCTCTAGGAACTGGCTAACCCTCTCCAGGGTCAGCAGAGCCCTGAGATGTCAAAGCATCAAATACAGAAACTAGAAAATGGGGTTTTGTTTCTTTTTTTTTTCTTTTGCGGTACGTGGGCCTCTCTCTGTCGTGGCCTCTCCCGTTGCGGAGCACAGGCTCTGGACGTGCAGGCTCAGTGGCCATGGCTCACGGGCCTAGCCGATCCGCGGCATGTGGGATCTTCCCGGACTGGGGCACGAACCTGTGTCCCCTGCATCGGCAGGCGGACTCTCAACCACTGCGCCACCAGGGAAGCCCTGTATATTCTTTTTGAAGTTAAAATTGAACCACCTTTTGCCAGTAGGAAGAGCATCTTGGGACCCCTCTTGAATCTTTTTGACCTGACCCCAGTGGACTTTGACATCTTTCCTGCCTTCTGGTATAATAGAATGTTCTGGGCTCACTTTTAATATTTCCTAACCTATGTGAGGAATTGACCACTTACCCAAAGAACTCAAGTTCCTTTAAGGGGGAAATGGTACTTAGAAACCGCAGTCTGGGCTGTGTCATTGTTTCTAGGATTTTTATGTAGACAGAGCTAGGAAGTGAATATTTTTAAAAGAGAAAATACATCATGTGTTCCTATTTATATCACCAACTGACATTTAAGGTCAGAAGGTTTATACCCAAGTTTTCTGATTCTGTACTTGGGTATTGCTTCTCCATTACAAAATTCACACCCTAGTTACAGCAGTAGAATTACTCACTTGCTTATCTTACAGCATTCTTACAACAGTTCCAAAATAACAAAATCAATATTACAACTAAAAATATAATTTCTGAAAACAACTTGCAATTTCTTTGCAGTTGTTTTTAACCTTAGGCTCTATCCCAGTAGGGATATGCAGGCATATTACTGTATTTTACTGAATTCCTCACTAAGTCACCAACTTGATGCACAGTTTAGCTCATTTATTTCATTTTGTTTTAGATTTTGAGGGATTGTTTTTTAAAATTTTGATTTAACTTTATTTTATAATTTTGTAAAATATTTATATACTTTAAAAGTAAAATACTTAGAACAGATTACATTCAGAGAGGTCTAGTTTCCATCCGTCTCACCTCTACATCAGGCTTTTTACCATTTCTATTAGGTAACTTTCTTAAAAAAAAGTTTTTGTTTATTCTCCCATTGCTTTTCTAATGTGTAAGTGAATAAATGTCTGTTCATACCTGCTCTCTTTCTTAGGTTAAAAAGTAGCATTCTGTAACCATTCTTCTGCATCTTACTTTTTTCCATAAGAATATATGTAAATATGTACACACATATTTTCTCTGTCAAGAACATCACAACTTTCCTTTTCTTAGGACCTCTTGGTAGCCCTTCAGTATTATGCTTGGGGCCATTTTAAACAGTGAAATCACCATCAAAAGGCACAGAAATGCAAAAATGATGGCTCTAAATACTATGTACACACTTAACGTTTACACTATGAGAACTGAAAGAAGAAAGCAGAGAGTTGCCTTGCTTGACCTCAGCTGGGATTGTGCACATCATAACTCAGCTTTTTGCATAGGCATGACTGGGAGTGACCACAAAAGTTCCACCAATATTGACTTTGGGGTTACAAATAAATTTTAGCTAGTACATTAGTTTGCAACTACAGAATCACAAATGATGAGGAGTGGTTGTAGTCCTCATTTCTTTTTCACGGTTGCGTAGTATTCCACTGTGTGGATGTGTATCATAGTTTTTTTAACTGGTTCTTTGTTGATGAACATTTGTACTTTCCAGTCTTTTCTATTATAAATAATGCCACAATGAATATTGTGTATTTGTGCATTTAAATTTTTGACAACTTCTTTTTGGAATGGAGTCCTTGAAGTGGGATTGCTAGTCAAATGATACATGCATACACAGTTTTTTAAAGCATGGACAGTTTCCTCTCCTTAAATGTTGTACCATTCTGCATTACTACGAGAATAAACGAAAGAGTCTGTTTCCCTGCAACCTCACCAACAGAATATGTTGTCCATCTTTTGGGTATTTGTCAATCTTTAAATGGTTATTTCAGTGTAATCTTAATTTGCATCTCTCTTATTGTCAGTGATAATGAACAGCTTTGCATATTGCTATGGGGCACTTGTATTTCTTTTTCTGTAATTTTTGGTTCACATATCTTATGGGCAGGAACTTCTTATTGGCAGGGAAGGTAAGAAGTAAAGTAAAATGCTGTCAGAGTGGATGTTCCCAATAAGGAGGCAGAGGAATGAAGAACACAAGCAGTGGGAAGGATCCCTGGTGCCAAGCAAGTGGCAATCTTCAAGCAGAAAACATAATCATATCTATAAGGCAAGCTTGGAATGAAAGAAGTCATTGGCTCTCAGCCACTGGTCTGGAGCTTAAAGCATATTTAGAGTGATAAGGCAGGAAGTGTGGCAGTGGAAGCTAAACAGGGAAACCATCAGATCTAAGAAGGGAGCAAGCAGAAGTCTTGCCAGGTAGAAATCATTCTGTATATGGTGGAGGAAAGAGATGACTGAGTCACTGTATAGTCAAGAGCACTGACTCAGAAATCATATAATAGTAGATTGCCTTTCTTTCACTTAGTAGCTATATGATTTTGCCCAAGCTTTATCATCTTCCTGAACCTCATTTTCCTCATATTACAAGTAATTGATGTGACTTCCTAGAGTTTCTGTGAAGATTAAATGAGAATTTTGCATAAAGGATTTTGCACCATTCGTGGTGTATGCTAAGTGAATCGTAGATGATAGCTACTACTATGATATAGAGGAAACTCCTTACCTTCAACAGGGCATGCCTTAGAATAGAGGTAGGGCAAGGAATGATGGTAGGAGGCTTGGATGGATCCTGCCATGAAGAGCGGGGGTTGCAAGATGAGGGGGGAAATGGTTTTCACCCCACAGATTGTGCTTCAAGAGATAGAATATAGCTCATGACACTCTGTAAGGAAGGGACAAGGGTGCAATTAACATTTTCTTTAATATCTGTGTTAGATTTGAGGTCTTTGTCACCCGATCCAGGTACACTCCTCTTTTTAAGTACACTCTAAACTAGTTCTGGATCAATTAGTTCTCACACATTTCAATTCATGTTTTTGGATGGGGATGATATCCCCCTCCCATCTTCTGTAACTACAGGGGAAAAGATGTAAACAAGGACAAGTTGGTTCGTACTAAGATCTACTCATTTGAACTACACAGTGGCTAGTTCAGGGATGGGTATGTGACCTAAACAGAGCCAGTGAAGCATAATGAGTTTTTTGCTGGTCCTCCAGGGAAAG
>NW_006793997.1:2437820-2443602 GCF_000442215.2 Lipotes vexillifer | reverse complement strand
AGATAGGATGTTAGTGCTGAAAACATCTCACAGTTGTCTTTGACCATGATGGAAGAACTTGTAAAAAAAAAAAAAAAAGACTCCACCATGAGGTGAATTAAACTGTAATTTAAAGAGAGAGGAATTAGATCTTGTGACAGCATTTTAAGCCCTGATCAAGCCGTGCCTGCAGTTGGTCCAGCCCCTGAAATATTCAGTTATGTGAGTGGATAAATTCCCTTTGGGCAGTGTCACACCAAATGAATATTAAGTGAGAGTGACCAGTGGTTATTGTTCCACCCAGTTTGTTTATTTTTAAACACAGAGCACCTCCCATGTTCCAGGCCAATGCTTATCTCACTGGAAATTCAAAGCATCTTCCAGGCTCCAGGGAAATAGGTCCTTAATCTCCAGATGCTGAAAGGCTGGGAAACAAGCACAGGATGATTCTTGTTTACTAAATTTTTATCCAATCAATTCTACTTTGAGAGGCAGCAGGTGTAGCGTTTTGTTACAGACCCTCCAAACTCTGAGGTCCTGTTCCCATCTCTGATCTGGCTCCTGCCTGCTGGCACTTGTATGGCCTGTTGAGAGACTATTATTAAGATAGAATTTGTCTAGATTATTTTCCAGCCAACAAAAGAATTTCCTTGTTATTTATTCACAGGGTCTAGTGGGCAATATAAATTTAGCCAATTGAAGAGCCTAGCTCGCTGATCTTGTTAGAGCCAAAGGCTATTGTCTGCTGTTCACACGGAGATAGCGCTCCTGCTGGAAACCTCATTTCTAATTGCAGGAGGGTCAGTTTAGGATGCAGAAAGACCCCTGCTTCCCAAGCTTATAGAGCATAAGGAAGCAATGTGTTCTGAATCTGCAGAGAGCTTATAACATCCAGGATGCAATAAAACCAAACATTCACTTGGCCCACCCCCTATAGAGAACACACTGGAATCCCTTGCCTAATGTGTATGGCAGAAACAAAATTGGAAACTGGCCAGGAGGTAGCCCGGAATTGGCCTAAGATTTTGCACTAAAAAGATGCATGAGACCAGGGGCTCCTTAAGCCCAGGATTTTGGCTCAAGCTACCACCTCAAAAAGTGCATCATGGGAATGTGTTGGTTGTGTCCATGACAATCTCAGAATGGCAGAACTGTTTCATTAATCATCTCAGAAATCCCAAAGTTAGCAACCTATTTAAAAATTATACATATGTTTATAATGCTGGGTTGGTATTAATATTCTTATATGTTTATTAAAAATACATAGTAAATATTAAAAGGTATAAAGAAATAATCATACCACTGAGATAAGGTCATTATTTATTTTGATGATATGTCCTTGAAAAGTGCTTGGAATAGAGGAAGCCCCCCCTATATCGGTGTTAGTTTTCATTGGTGTTGCTTACAAAAACCAGTGGAAATTGTTTACATTGTTTCATGTATGACTTTATCCCTCTTAACATGGAATGCATTTCCATGCCATGAAAAAGATTGTCGGGCTTCCCTGGTGGCGCAGTGGTTGAGAGTCCGCCTGCCGATGCAGGGGACGCGGGTTCGTGCCCCGGTCCGGGAGGATCCCGCGTGCCGCGGAGCGGCTGGGCCCGTGGGCCATGGCCGCTGGGCCTGTGCGTCCGGAGCCTGTGCTCCGCAGCGGGAGAGGCCACAGCGGTGAGGGGCCCACGTACTGCAAAAAAAAAAAAAAAAAAAAAGATTGTCATTGCGTTGCTTTTAGTAGCAATGCAATAATTTTCCATTATGTGAATATACCATAATTTATTTATCCAGGTCCCCTGTTGGTGGACATTTAGAATCTCTCTCGCTTCCTTTCTCCCTCTCCTCCTCTCTCTCTATTTCGTTTCTGCAAGTGTGCTAGGCTGAACATTCTTATAGAAAAAAAATCTTTGCGCATGCCTATTATGGTTCCCAAGGATAAATGCCTAGAAGTGATATCTCTGGATCAAGGAGCATGAGCATCGTAAGACATCTAATACATGTCACCAAATTGCCCTCGGGTATGTTTTAGCATTTTATACTCCCACTAACAGTAGATGAATAGTATTTCTTGTATCTGTATACTCTCACCAAACTATATATATTTTTAATTTGCCATTTCTAAGTTCTCCTTGAGTATCTTGTTTTCAGATACTATCATTCTTAGGTACCAAAGAATTCATGTCATTTCTATCCCTGGTGGAAAAAATGATGTCATTGTGATCACTCTAATAAAAAGAGAAATGGCTTTGAAGTCACAGGGCTTGGGCTCATCTCTTCCAAGAGAGGCAGTGTTTTGTAATCTCTTGCTTCATAACACAACAGCCCAAAGCTTAGTGGCTTAAAACAATAACCATTCTAGTATATCTTGTGGTTCTGTGGGTTGGCTGAGATTGGTTGAGTGGCTCTTCTGCTGCACGTAGCGCTGATTAAGACTGAAATCATCTGAGGGTTTGACTGGGCTGGCACGATGAGGACGGCTCAGTCGTGTAGCTGGTGGCTGCTGCTGACCTTCAGCTGGGGGCTCAGCTGGGAGTGTCTCAGTTCCCCATTAACGGGTTTCCACAGTGTGGTGTCTGAGTCCCATGAAGCAGGAAATAGAAGCTGCCAGTTATTTTAAGGCTTGAGTTTGGAACCCCAGAATGTCACTTCTGTGCATTCTCTTGGTCAAAGCCACAAAGCCAGCCAAGATTCAAGGATTGGGGAAACACACTTCCCCTCTTCATGTGAGGAGTGATAGCTATGTTCAGGATGGAGAGGGATTGTTGGGGGCTGTCTCTGGAGACTAGTTAACAAGGGCAGCAGGAAGAAATGGGATGAAAACAAACTTCAGAGTTAGATGGCTCTGGATTTCAATCTTGATTCAGACACTGCTGTGTTACTTTGGACATGTTACTTAACCTCTCTGAGTCTAAGTTTCTTTTTTTTTAAATGAAGTATAGTTGATTTAAAATATTTTAGTTTAATGTGTACAGCATAGTGATTCAGTATTTTTGCAGATTATACTCCATCATAGGTTATTACAAGATAATGGCTATAATTCCTTGTTATACAATATATCCTTGTTGCTTATCTATTTTATAAATTGTAGTTTGTATCTGTTAATCCAATACCCCTCATTTGTCCCCCTCTTTCTGAGTCTTAGTTTCTAAATCTTAGAAAGAGGGATAACAATATCTGTTTGTAATTATGAGAGTGAAAACTTATACGTATACATGCGTATATACATAAATCCCTATATGTGTATACACATATATCTGTATCTCTCTCTTTTCACTTACCTGTGAATCTCTTTATCTAAATTCTGTGGATAGAAAGCACAGTGGTGTCAGTTGAAGTTATTATTACAGTTCCTGGCTTTGCCAACTTCTAGCTATGTGGCTTAGGACAGTCATTTAGTCTCTGTTGCCTCGTCTGTAAAATGATATCTTGCAAGGCTGTTAAGAAGATTAAATGAAATAATGTACACTGATGTCCTTTGTCACCTCTTGGCCTTGTTCTAAATATCTCATTTATTTCTTGGGATATAGAAATGAAAAACAGATATAGGGTGTGTTGTTAAAAATTATTTGTGAGGATTCTTGGCTGATAATAGCAAAACTTCTTCCTGGATTAGAAACTATGATTTCTTCATCTTTTCTATCAGGATACATAGAAGTTCCATATGCAATTTGAACTTTTGTGTTCATTTTAGAAATAAATTTAACACATAGATCATGGCATAGCAGGGCGAGGGAAATTAAAATCTTAACATCTGGTATCAGATGTCATTCTAGAGAGGGGACTATTACTTTTCAATCTTCAGTAAAAGTCTACTCTATGTAGATGCTTTTCAGAAAGAAATTTCCTTTGTATATGGGGGGAAAGGAGACGGTGTACTGAAATTGCACAAAAAGTCTTGTGTCCTAGGTTTGAGGTGATACTGGAGAGATAAAAAAACAGAACAAAACATCTCCAGTCCATCTGAGCAGAGAAGTGCCTAGCAAAAGTATAAGCTTTGGGAGTGTTGGGAATCTTAGGAGGGACAGGATGTGAGGGTGGCATTCAAGATAGATCTTTAGGTAGGGCAGAGTGACTCTAGATAATTTCTTTTACTCTAGAATATCAGGCCATTGCAATTTAGAAAATCAGAAAGAAACTATCAGGGAAGCACATTCTCTGTATTTTTTCATGTTTCACCCACATGCAGAATCTTTCACTGAAAGAAACCCCCAATAGACTCCAGTTAAACATCACAGATTGAGCGCATCCGTTTATCTCTATTCCTCCCTGGAGACTCCCACTTAAATGACACTAAGGGGATAAAACGATATAAAATAGAGTGAGAAACTAGAATGAGAGAGGAGCCAATAATGATATGGTATGTCAACCAAGTTTTGAGCAGTGGAATGTGGATCGATGAATGGTAACTGAAGTAACAGGGTGAAGAAAAGTAAAACCTAAGGATTCGTCAAGGGGGAATATGAATACAAATCAAGGTGATGTGAGTCACAGAACCTCAGAAAGTGTCAGGAATTGGAGGTACCAGCTACCTCAGAAAGCATGGGCAAAGGATGTGCAGACTCCCAGATAACCAACCCCATCCTGTGGAGCCAGGCAGAGAAGGGGAGGTGAAGATTTGGAAAAATTGAGTCAAGAAATGTCGAGCGCAAAGAATGGTGGGCATGTGAGTCATGAAAAGAGAGGGATTAAGTGAAAGTCAGTATACTGAATGGAGAGACTGTTCAGCCCTCTTTCTCTGGGCTCCTGGAATGCTGGCAGCCAGGTTTATACCTCCAGATAGAAGAAGATTAGGAGAATCTTCCAGAAAGAAACAGGAGGGACCAGGAAAAAATAATGACAGATACTAAATTTAGGATTATCCCAAGAGAATAGCTTGATCCATGAGAGTGAAATTCTTTTCATAAATTTCAGTTGATGAATCCCATGCACAGATCTTCCAGTCAGTGTGTGTGTGTGTGTGTGTGTGTGTGTGTGTGTGTGCGCTTTCACTCAAATATTAGCATGTAAAGGGTAGTCAGCTCCTTGAGAAAAGTCTTCAACATGGGAAAAAAATGAAAAAACACACAGTAAAATGGAACTTGAGAAAAACAGAGGTAATACAGGAAGCAGAAGAAAACTTCAAATAAATGATAGTTAAGATCCTCACAGAACTTAGAGAGAATATATCATCAATGCAACAAGAGAAGGATGCTATGAAAAATGAGCTATAAGAGAACAAGAAAAAACTCTTAGAAATGAAAAATATTAAAGCTGAGACAAACTTTAAATAGCATAATTGATAGAGAAAGATCAGGAAATTTCTAAGAAAGTAAAAACAAAAGTCAAAGAGATGTAGATTAGAGCAGATTTTAGAAAACTAAAGGAACAGTTCAGAAGCTGTATATTTAACTACCAGAAATTGCAGGGAGAGGAAAGAGAAAATGGCAGGGGGGCGATTATCAGAGAATGAATGCTATGAAATTGACCAGAAGTGAAAGATATGAAGCTCTGGGCTATAGAGATTTACTGAGTACTCAATAAAATAAAATTTAAAACTCATTATAAAGCACATCATTTTTAAATCACAGAATGCTGAGGATGCAGAGATAATCCTGCAAACTCCAAGGAAATAATAAAGGGTCATATGAAAAGGATTAAGAACAAGGAATTGGGGCTTCCCTGGTGGCGCAGTGGTTGAGAGTCCGCCTGCCGATGCAGGGGACACGGGTTCGTGCCCCGGTCCGGGAAGATCCCACATGCCGCGGAGCAGCTGGGTCTGTGAGCTGTGGCCGCTGAGCCTGCGCGTCCAGAGCCCGTGCTCCGCAACGGG
>NW_006793997.1:2426006-2437810 GCF_000442215.2 Lipotes vexillifer | reverse complement strand
GAAAAAAAAAAAAAAAAAAAAAAGAATAAGGAATTGACATTGGACTTCTCAACAGAAATAGTAGAAGCTAGAAGACAAAAGATCCACGCTCTCAGAATTACAACCTAGAATTTATTACCTACTCAAACTATTACTCAAGAGTGAGGATACAGTGAAAACTATTTTCAGACATGCAAGGACTCAAACATTTCCCTGAGAAAGCTTTTGGATATCGTGACTTTCTGAAAAAAGAAAGAAAATCAAGAAAAAGGAAAATATGGAAGCATGAAAACGGGGTTCAACAGAGCAGAGAAGTTAAAGAAAGTCCCAAGAGGTGGTGAAGGATAGGAAGGGGGTAGGTGATGTAGGGTGACAGTTATGTAGCAGATCTGGAGAACACCCAGTCCATATTGGAGAAGGTGGCACAGGTGTCCTGAAGGGGTACCTCCTAGATAAAGGATGGATAGCTTACTAATGAATTTATCACAGTAATTTTTTGGAGTTCTGGTGAATGTTTTTGAAAAGAATTCATATTGGGTGTGTAGAAAATGAGGAATAAAGGCAATAACTTTGGAAAAAACTACGCCGGTATGAGGAAGAAATTGAATCATTGTACCTCTTTGGCTGAACCACCACAATGATGCACATGCTGATTATGGATTTAACCCAAAAATTTGGCACCACTGAATTGGCAGGATGTGAGTGCGTCTGGGGAGAGAGACAGAGACAGAGACAGAGACAGATAGAGACAGAGAGAAACATCTTCCAATACCATTAACAGGATGTTAAAATTAATAGATTAAGAAACAACAGTGTAAGCATTTTTTTTTTTTTTTTTTTTTAGAAATATGGAAGGAAACTACCAGGAATGGCTAAAAATTAAAAGTTATTTCCTCTAAGGAGCAGTAATTAGCCGGGGTTGGGGGAAGGAGGAGTGAGGAGGGAGACTGTTATTTTTCGTTTAAGCCTTCTAATACTCTGACTTTTTGAACTATAAACACATGATACTTTGGTAACAGTAAACATTAAATTTTAAAAAGAAGACCTCTGAGAACAGGATCTGGTCGCCGGGTATTTGAGGGTGAAATGTTGGTGAGACACACTCCATTCAGTTTTTACATTCAACACCCATTGAACACCAGTTTTGTGCCAGACTCTCCATTACATATGACGTCTTGTGGTCGTCCTGTCAGCCCTTTCAGGTAGGTGCTTTCATCCCCAGTTTGCAGGAGCTGAGACTCAGGGAAATTAACCCTGTGAGTAAATCTCAGCGTTAAGCAAACATTTGTCTGACCCCCAAATCATGCTTTTCCCATCAGCCCAGGTTGCCTGTTTGTAGTTGGTGCCTATTTATGCTCCAGATTCACCATAAAATAACATAATTTTAAATCTAGAAGGAGTCTTACAAATCATCTTGTTCAAAGCATTTCATTTTATTGGTGGGTAAATTGAAGTTCTGTCACTTACATGGTCATTAGCAGCTGACCTGGCCCAGTTTCCACAACTTGTCTTCATCTACATGATACTGTCAACATTGTGGGAAAAAGTCAGGAAATGAGGACTCCTCCAGTGAACAGAAATCACAGCTATTTATTTTCCCCTAAGAATAGCCGTACCTGGCTATTTCAAAAAGAAAAGAAAGTGAAATTCCCACAATAGGAAATTTCCAGGACCCAGCAGTCCCGGTATGCCAGCCACAGTCTTGCTTTCTCCCTCTATAACATCCTGGAGAAGTCCTCATAATCTTCCTGAAGTGACATGTGGCCTCATCCCTGGGAATGAGGGTCTCTAGGGAAGTAGTCACCTGCTCTTTCTAGAGGGGTTTCCTGTCACAGGTCAAAACATGCAGCCCATTACAGAATCTTGGAGCAGAAGAGGTCCAAAGTGAGGCAACTAAAAAAAATCTAGCTTTTATTGAGCACCAACTATGTGCCAAGAACTGTGCTAAGAACTTTATATTCATTAGCTCATTTTATGTTTGGAGCAACTCTGTAAGTACAGTTAATACTCCCATTTGACAGATATGAAGAGTAAAGCTCAGAGAAGCTAAACTTTTAAGAAGGGTCAGGGCTTGAATGAAGCCCAGATTGCTTGACACCAGGCCTCTTGCTTTTCTATCACTCAGGGTATCTCTGAAACAAAGCAGACCAGTTGGAAGCAAACATCCAAGTCAATGAAGTAGAAACAGCCCTCTGCTTGTGCTGTGACTTTTGCCTAGAGCATCCTCGGTCCCTGGACTTCCTGACTTCCAGCATGCTACCTTAATCTTTTGCCTGATTATTTCGCATTAATCCTTCAGACTAGCTTTGGACATCATCTTCTGGGGGGTCTTCTTCACACCCATTAGCCCATCTTCTGACTCATCATCTCTTGTTATTTATGATCATATTTTGTCATCATTCATTTGTGTACCTCTTTCCCACCAAACAAAGATTGCTGCAAGGGCCAGAACAAGTCTTAAACATTGTTGTGGTCCTTGGTGGGCTGAATATTATCTCACTTCCCCAAAGAAGTCTGTGTCCCAATCACAGCAACCTGTGAGTGTGTTATTTCACATAGCGAAAGAGATTTTGTGAATGTTGAAATGTAGAGACTACTGGATTATCCAGATGGGCCCAGTATAATCACAGCATCCATATAAGAGGAAGGCAGGAGAGTCAAGAGTCATAAAATGGAGACATGATGATGAAAGCAGAGGTTGGAAGATTCCATGGCCTCTAGGAGCTAGAAAAGGCAAGGCAATGGACTCTCCCCTAAATCCAGCATGAGAAACACAGCCCTTCTGACACCTTGACTTTAGGACTTCTGACCTCCTGAACTGTAAGCTTCAAGCTACTAAGTTTGTGATAATTTGTTACAGCAGCCAAAGGAAACTAATACACAGCTCTAGGGCTTAGATAGTACCAGACACATAGTAGGAACTTAATAAATATTTCTTCAGTGAATGAATGAGCCATTTGTAATGCAGTGTGTGTCTATCCCATAGACATCCCTCTGTAGGTAAAGGTTTATGAGTAAGCAGTAAACAAATTGTGGGAAGGACACTGCTCTGGAAATCTGTAGCAGAGACTTTACTGTTATAGCCAACCAACACTGGTTTGGGCAGCTTCCCTGTGAGTAATCCAATAGATTTACTCTGTGACTTGGGAAAACTCATTTAATCTCTCTGAGCCTCTGTTTTCTCATCTGTAAGAAGGCAAAAGTTAGTCCAGTCTTCTTCCTGACAATGAAGTTCATAAAGACAGATGATGCTATTCTGCTGGAGTGCTCCTCAGAAGACAGATGCTATATAAATACTGGATAGCATTATTGTTGCATGAATAATAAATATTTAAGAAATAAATCCATGTTTTTAAAAACAAATAAAGCAAGACAACCTGAGTCACCTGTCACTTAGGGGAGGCTATGCTCTCTTCCTGAACTAAAACACCTAGTGTTTTTAATAGCTTGACTTTTTAATAATCTGTAACTTGAAATGGAGCACATAGCTTTAGGATTAAATATTAAAACATTAAATATTAAATCAGACAGCAGAAATCCATCACATACTTGAACCTGCCTGATTTACTCAGGGCCTCCTAAGTGCTCTAAGAAATCTAAGCAGTGTTTATATCCACTGAGGTCATTTCTTTCTTTATTTCTTTTATTGCCAGGCACACAGGCACTGTAGACATCTTTTTATTGATTAATCTTGAAGAGTTGAATGAAATAGACCAAATACTAGCATCTGCACTTGAAACAGGCTATGTAGCATGATGAATCTGGAGGTTACATTTTATAGACGTGACCAATTATTCTGAATGAGGGAGTGGGGCATGCTTTGTCTCCTTGGTCCATGCCTGTTTCTTTTTGACTCCTTATGACAGCAGCTTTATGAAGCCCGAGTTTCAACCCTGGGCCTGATCTTTGTGTACATTTTGACTGCAGCAATGGTCTAACAACCCTGTGGGTGTCATCGTCATCGAAGCTCTAGTACTCAACCAAAACCCTGAGAACCCGTTTACTTGATTGATGAAGCCGGGTTCCTCTACACAAGGAAAACAGCTTTGAAGTTTATCTTCTCTCTATCTGCTTCCCTTGTCTGAGTGTCAAACCCTTGTTCAGACATTCAGAGCCTTCTGTCATTCAAAATACATTCCTGGGAAATGAGTTGATGCTAGTCATTTGCAATTTATTCTTTAGGTAAAACCATGTAGTGAAAAGACAGACAGACATAACTCTGTTGAGCTGGATGAACTTGAGCAAGTTTTTTCACCTTTGAAACTATTTCCTTGTCTGTTAAAGAGGATGGCTTAATTAATTGTGATAATGTTTACATTGGTGGTGTATTACTATCCACAAGTTTGGAGGTATAAATTGAGTCACGTTGCCTCTGGTGATCAGACTAACATCACCTCGACCCCAATGCTGGCTTGGCACTAGCTCCTCTGAGCGTGTATTGGAGGGTGTACATAGTTGGAGGAGGAAGGAGGAGAAGGTGTCTCTTCCTAATGTGATGCTCAACCACAGTGGCTCCACGCTTTCCTAAGGCTGGATTCTTAATTACAGGCCTTCAATTTATGTGCACATGCAGCCAAAAATCCAAAATATTACAACTATAGTGCTCAGGGGGCTGGGACACCTGAAGTTTCCAGGCTCAGCCACAGTCTTTATGCAGATCAGCTCCTATGACTGTTGAGATCTTGGCACTGGAGCTCAGAGCAATGCCACCTCATCTGTGACAATTTTCCTGGCTCCTTGAGATCACAGTTGCCTGTTTTTCCTCTGAATTCTTTAGTTAATTCACCCATTTCAGCCTGCCTGTGCACAATACCTTTGTAGCTCTCATATTGTTTCATAGTGCTGGAGCTGAGCAAGCGACACTAACAATAGAAACAACATTAAATAAATGGACAGTTATTTTCACATGTTAGACTTTGGACAGGCTCTTTACATATGTTATTCATTACAGATATTTATTGAGCAAATATCCAAGCATCTAGTACTGTCCTAGGTGTTGAAGATGCAGCACTGTGCTATATAATACATCCGTGTTGCTTATCTATATTATACACAGTACTTTGTATCTCTTAATCCCATACCTGTACCTTGCTTTTCTCCACTTCCCTCTCCCCACTGGTAACCACTAGTTTGTTTCTGTATCTGTGAGTCTCTTTCTGTTTTTCTACATATATTTGTATTTTTTTTTCCTTAGATTCCACGTAGAAGTGATATCATACAGTATTTGTCTTTGTATGACTTATCTCACTAAGCATAATATTTTCTAGATCCATTCACATTGCTTCAAATGGCAGAATTTTATTCTTTTTAATGAGTAATTTTCCATTGTACATATATATCACATCACCTTATCCATTCATTTGTTGATGGACACTTGAGTTGCTTCCATAGCTTGACTGTTATAAATAGTGATGCTACAACATTGGGGTGCCTGTATCTTTTTGAATTAGTGTTTTCCTTTTTTCTGGATATATACTCAGGAGTGGAATTGCTGGATCATATGGGAGTTCTATCTTTAGTTTTTTGAGAAACTTCCATACTCTTTTCCATAGTGGCTCTACCAATTTACATTCCCACCAACAGTGTACAAAGGTTCTCTTTTCTCCGCATCCTTTCCAACATTTGTTATTTGTAGACTTTTTGATGATAGCCATTCTGACAGGTGTGAGGTGATATCTCGTCGTTTCGATTTGCATTTCTCTAATAATTAGCGATGTTGAGCACCTTTTCATATGCCTGTTAGCCATCTGTATATCTTCTTTGGAAAATTGTCTATTCAGGTCTTCTGTCCATTTTTTGATTGGGTTGTTTGTTGTTGTTTTTTTGTATTGAGTTGTAGGAGCTGTTCATGTATTTTGGATATTAACCCCTTGTTGGTCATATAGTTTGCAACCATTCTGTAGGTTTGTCTTTTTGTTTTGTTGATGGTCTCCTCTGCTGTGCAAAAGCTTTTAAGTTTAATTAGGTCCAGGTCCTTTACATATGTTATTCATCAGCAGATATTTATTGAGCAAATACCCAAAGCATCTAGTACTGTCCTAGGTGCTGAATATGCAGCATTAAGACATGCCTAGTTCTTGGACCATATGTTTTTGATCAGCCATGGCAAATTACAGTTGATGGCCTGCTTTTGTATGGCCCATGTACTAAGAATGTTTGTTTTATTTTATTATTTTACATTTTTAAAAGATAAGAAAAGCAATAGAATATGCAGCAGAGACCTCACGTGGCACACAAAGACTAAAATATTTACTGTCAGGCCCTTTAAGAAAATGTCTGCTGACCTCTGATGATCTCATTTTATCTTCCCAGCCTATTCTGTCAGACAGATTTTTCAGTATATGCATTACTTATGAGGAAACCGAGGCTCAAAGAGGTGAACTTTCTTTTCCAAGTTGATTCAACTAATAGTTTTCTAAGGTGGCAGTTCAGACTAGGATATCTTTGGCTTGTCTGAGGGACTAGTGTTGAAATCTTAGCTCTGCCCAACGCAACTAGGAAACCCCTTCTTCTCCTGCCACCATGTTCTTTCTGAAATATTATTAATCCACCATAGAGGAATGGGGAAGTAGTGTTTTAAAAATGTCAGCCCTTGATAGTTCAAGGAAAGTGACTTTCAGGATTAGGTAGAAAGAGTGGTGGTCTTCAGAATTATGAACCTTGCTTTTAGTCCTCTTCGGGCCTCAGAATCTCCAAGCATAAAATATAACAGTTGAATTATTTGACTTTTAAAGTACCTCCCAACCTGAAAATTCTTTCCGGGGATATGGATCCTTTATTCCAACTGAATTGTACACGTTTCTCTTTATCTCTACCATGGCCATACTGAATAATGATTAAATATTTAATTTAAATTTTTTATATTAGGAAAGTATGAAGTCCTATCCATATCTCTAAAAAGTCTCTGTTTTCTGCAGAGGCAGTGATATAATTAAGGGAATGGGCTTAGTTTTAGAAAAGCGTCTCCAAAGTGGTTTGTGATTGGTGCACATTGTAAAGGCATGGCTGTAAGCTGATTGTGGAATCCTGGTCTCCGATGGAAACAGTAAGGGCTTAGAACAAATCGATATGTACATGATTTTATCCTGCAGACGACACTGTCTTAATTTGGTTCAGTAGACATTAATTGGGCATTTACTATGTCCCTAGTATGAAGTTAGGTAATGGGGATAAGGTATGAACTCATAGACCTTGACTTCAATCTGCTCACCGCCTGGTAAGGAAGAAATCTTTAAATGACGAATTGCATTTCAGTGTGTTAAAAGGAGCCTGTGTGCAGGGAGCATGGGTTGCTCACAGAGAAGTGATGGTTGTCTTTGTTGGGTGAAAAGGGGTGGTTGGATAGGGATAGTTTGGTTCATGGGCCAGAGACACACTCAAAGGAGGACAAATGGAAAGTGAAGCTATTATAAAGATGCAGAGAGAATCTCACTGAAACAGATGCAGGAGGCATCGTGGAAACTGTAAAATCACCATGAACCCTCATTCTATGTCTCTGAGTACATCATCTCTTCTGTCTTTAGTCCAGCTTCTCTTCTCATTCATCTACTTATATATTGGTCTACAGAACCTTCTGGTTCGGCCTGTACTTGCATCTCCAAGCCTCAATTCCAGATACCCAGGAGAAAGAGAGGTGATTGGTTCAACTAGGGTGATGTGCCTTCTCTGTTCTCATTAGCTGAGGCCCAGGAGCAGGGTCATCAGTTAGCTACTATGGGCTTTGGGCAGGGTAGATTTTTTTTTAAAGCCACTGTAGGGAAGGAGGAATTGGTGGAGCAGTCACTACCTGGGGTCCCTGTGCCACTGGGTTTTGAGCATTAGACTAGCTCCTAAACCGTAAAGTTAGCGGGGAAGAAGTGGTTTATACTCATCTACGTGTTTGTGCACAAACTTAGAAGTTAACTGTGTAACAGTTTGCAACGACCAAATTCTGGCAAGCCCAGGGCTGAGGAAACTCCTTTTTGCCATTTGGTGATGATGGGACTCAGCATGGCTACCCCCTGCAGTGGAAAAATGGGGTAGATCTCAAGTAGTCTGAGACTGTTTAGAAGCTCTTGTTTTGTTCATAACACAGTATAGCATAGATTGCACTGTGCTATTTTGAATTCAGTTGGTTATTAATTGAGCATCTATTATGTTCAAAACACTGCAAGGACTATAGGGCGAACGATATGGAGACTATCATATTCTCTTAGAAGCTGTTATGAAAACCTCACTTGAACAGAATATAGTAATTGTTTAGAAGAAAATTTTGACAAGTGATTTGGGCAACAGTAGATGCTGCAGGAAATAGAAAAGAGGAGATGTCAATGAAGTTGGGGACTCTTTAGGAAATGAGGGAGAGAGTAACACAGTCTCCAGACAGTATGGGTGAGTGGACTTTGGTTAAAAAAAGAGAGGTTTTAGGTTGCTGAATTTGGAGTGCAATGTAAAGTCTTTTTTTTTTTTTTTTTAGATGTTGGGGGTAGGAGTTTATTAATTAATTTTATTATTTATTTTTGCTGTGTTGGGTCTTCGTTTCTGTGCAAGGGCTTTCTCTAGTTTTTGGCAAGCGGGGGCCACTCTTCATCGCAGTGCGCGGGCCTCTCACTGTCGTGGCCTCTCTTGTTGCGGAGCACAGGCTCCAGACGCGCAGGCTCAGTAGTTGTGGCTCACGGGCCTAGTTGCTCCGCGGCATGTGGGATCCTCCAAGACCAGGGCTCGAACCCGTGTCCCCTGCATTAGCAGGCAGATTCTCAACCACTGCGCCACCAGGGAAGCCCGCAATGTAAAATCTTATTTCCCCAATGGAATCTTCAGTAAATTTTACATTATTCACTAATGCATTTATGAGAATAAATTCTTTTCAGGGTCCTTTAAGAGGACATAATAGGGCAGCTCATATCTAGAATACCTAAGTATGGAAAAATGCATGGATCCTGTTCTCAAGCTGTTTACAATGCATGGGATGAATGTCATCAGCCTAGGAGAGTGACTTTGGATTTTCTGGTTATCTGTCAATCTTATAAGTTAGCAAAGCATCAAAACATCACACCACTTGAGTATGGGACCATCCTAAGATCAACAGAACACAAAAGTGTTGACTACCTGTTTTGAACTATACACTGTTTTCGTGTTGGGAGCACAAAGTGGAAAAATACAAAACCCTTGCCCTCTAGGGACTCATAGTTTATTGGTGAAAACAGACACATGAGCATGTAAAAATATGACACAAAATGAATCAGTGTACCATAACTGAACTTCTGTAAAGGAAGACTCTTCAACAAACATTGACACATTCCAAGGGCAGCAGAAATTCTGAACCAAGAGCACTGAACTCAGAAAGCCCCCTGATGTGTGATGATTAGTGGACATTTCTGACAGCATCGCTATTAGCGCTATTGATAACACTTGGGAAAGGTCAGGTTTTGCAAGACTTTCTGCCCACTAAGAATAGCAAGGAATCGATGGATTCTGAGCATAAGAACAATGTCAGGACCCAGATGGAAGTGCGGTTGCTATCACTGGGAAACTCTCCTTCCCTCAAATAAAGGCCCTGGAAAATACATGTCAACACCCTCTAGTTAGACTCTGACTCGAGTACCTTGAATCCCCAGCTTTTCAGTGGCGAGGTCTTTTACACCCTTAGTCTGCACTCAAAGGCTGATCCTTAGAAAGTCTTTATTGACCACTTACTGAAAGTAAGGTAACACCCTTCCCCCATCACTGCACTAACATCACACTATTCATTTCCTTCTTAGCGCTTGGCATAATCTGAAGTCATCTTGAATATTACTGGGTTGCCTCTTTACCCCATGGATCCTTCAGTACATTTCACATTATTCAATGATCCATTTATGAGTGTAAATTCTTTTCAGGACCTTTTAAGAGGATATGATAAGGTAGCTCATATCTAGACTACCTGAGTATGGAAAAAAATGTGTGTACCCAGTTCTCAAGGTGCTTATGATACCGATCTTCTGGCGCCCCCCTCATCCCCTTCTAGGATAAAAGCAAGCACTGTGATTGTCTTGTACACAGAGTAGAGGCTAACATAGATTGCACTTTTGTGTGAGTCAGAGAAAATTGCCCTCTCTGAACAGATGGATGAGAAAACATCACACCGTCTTGGCAGACACAGTCACATGAGTTCACACCTCCGCAAGTAGATTCCAACCCCTCACTTGCCGTCTGTGTGCAGTACAAGAATTTCTAAAACACAGGGGACAGCTCTGCTTCTCCATTACCATTGGGATGACCTGTGGCAAATAGTAGGTGTTCATTGATATTTGGTGAGTGAATGAAGTACCCCGAGATCTACCAAACACTCCATGTTATACAGCGATATTCTTATAGGGAAGCCTTTGAGACCCAGATCGATTCCCTGACAGATCAGGTAGGGCCCGTAAGAGGCTCTCACCTGGAACACAGCGGTATTTCAATAGCACTGTCACCAGCTGAGGATGACCTCTGTGACCTTCTGCTATTTCATAAATGCACCAACCTCAAGGGCTCTACCTAAGTACCGTCAGCCTTGTTCTTGCCCACTGACTTTACAGCGTTCTGTATGCAGCCAGGTTGCGGGCATTGAAGCCTTCTAACTGAGCACCCCTTACCAGAGGTCCTGTAAGCACTGGCAAAGCCAGTCTCCTACCTTTTAAAAAGCAGAATCAAAATCTCATCAGGGACTCTGGCCGATGCATGGAGCCAGGCCTATGGATCTGCCACAGATGGAGATGTGAGGGAACTTTACAAAGTAAAGAAAAACTCACGTTGCTTCCCTAAATCAAAATTTCAAATAAGGACACGGCTTGGCAATTCATTCCCTGCAGAATTAACCTTTGTTTCTCTGCAGGCTGCTTCTAAGAATATGCATCGTGACTAAAAGGAAATGGGAGAGAGCTTACAAAATGGCTTGTGTGTTTACCACAAAGGAGGAAAGGCTGAAATGAAAGTGAAGTTGAAAAGGAGGCTTGTTTCTAACTAACCCAGCCTCTAGACAGGAGTTCAGATGCAAAAGCAATTACCATAGACAGGAATTTGAGGCCCCATTCACAGATGTGCAAATGCCACTCTTTCACCTGCCATTTCTTTAACTTACTCCTGACAAAGGATAACAAAGTTCTGGGGGCTGGAGGACAATCACAGACATCATAGTCTAATTTCTTCTATTCTTTAGGAGTCAATTTGGATCCTCCTCCTGGAAGCCTTCCTAGATTTGATAAGTGCCCTTCCTCTGTGTCCCCATAAAACCCTATGAGTTTCTTTGTTATTGAATTTGTCACATTGTAGTATAGCTATCTGTTCATGTGTCTAAGACAGGGGTATTTTATTTGACTTAAAAAAATCTTTCAAGTCATATACTTAGCACAATGTCTGGAATAAAATGACATCTCAGTAAGTTCTTAATGAAATAGTCAATGGACTATTCTATTAACGGTGATTGCTTATTGAACTCATACTATCGGTCGTCCCTTTGCCACACACTAAGACAGTACACAAGATATAAACACGTGGTAATAACAGTGGTAGCTGTCATTTTGAGTGTCTATTACGAGTCAGGCACTCTGCTAATTGCTTTACAAATAGTTTTCTTATTAATACCTTAAGGCAACCTTATGACCTTCTGATTTCATAAATCAGACTGAGACCCAGAGAGATGAACTGACTCCTCCAAAGCCACTCAGCCATTTGAACCAATCTCCAAATCCCCTGATCTTCACTCTACAGTCTGTGGCTTCTCGGACCTTAAAAAGCACGTATGAGATGGGCTTCCCTGGTGGCGCAGTGGTTGAGAGTCCGCCTGCCGATGCGGGGGACACGGGTTCGTGCCCCAGTCCGGGAGG
>NW_006793997.1:2400558-2425761 GCF_000442215.2 Lipotes vexillifer | reverse complement strand
CCCAAAAAAAAAAAAAAAAAAAAAAGGCACGTATGGGAAGAAGGTGGGGGTCAAAAGTACAACACATTTGATGTATTAGAAAATCATTAACTGCCACACCGTTGAAATGGAGAAACAGGAATCAGTGCAGCAAGAGTTCTCTGTGGACTGGATTAATCATGGAAAGACTTATGAGGGTCTAGGATCAGACTTGAAATAAAAATGGGATTAAGAGCTTGGACTTTGGACAGAACCTGGGACTGCATTCTGACTCTGCTACTTAAAAGCTGTGAGAATTTTTGGAATTTGCCTTTTGAGCCTCTCCACACCTATACTTAAAATAGGCATAACAACTGGTATGAGTTAAGAAAGCTTTCATATGCAAGTAACAGAAGCATTGATGAAAAATGGCAATCACAGTGAGAAATTGGGTAAAATATAAGGACACATATGCATCTCCAGGTTTGTTCAGCAACTCAGTGGTGTTATCAAGGACTCAGGCTCTTTCTCTATATTTACCATTCTCAGCTGTAAGCATCTCTTCCTCATGTGCATGAACAAAAGATGGCTGCCACAGCATCAGTCATCATGTCCACATTCAAGGCTATTAGAAGGAGGAAGGGAAGTGTCCGCAGGACTTGTCCCTTTTGTCAGGAATGTAAAGCCCTCCCAGATACTACTCTTTAGGAATTTCCCCCGTTACATTTCACCAACCAGAACTGAGTCACGTGTCCACTCGGAGCTGCAGGGAGAATGGGAAAGCAGCTACCTGGTTTGTTTTCATTCTCTCTGTAGTGGGAGTTGAAGATACAAGGGTTGGGGATGGCTTTGGGGATAGCCAAACAAGAGAGTCTGCCATACCTACCTCACTGGCAGTTTAAGGAACAAGGGGAGACCACAATTAAAAGGGGAGTAGAACTTTCATAGTAAACGGCTAGAACATGCTGCTATGAAAAACTGCTGGACAAAATATGAGTAAATTTTGAATATTTTACTTCATTCAAAGATGAAAAGCTAAGTAGAGGGATTTGGACTTTGCTGTAACAACTATCATGACAATGGTACCTACTAAATGCCAAGTGGATAGAAGACTCTATCCACTGTATCATTGAACACTTCTAAGTACCACTATTATTATTTCCCTTTTCAGATGAGGAAATGAGAGGTGAGGTAACTTGACCAAGGTCCACGTTAAGAAAGTGGTTGAGCCAGTAGTTGAGCCCAGGCAGTTGGACTCCAGGTACTTTGCAAGGTCTTGACTTGAGTGATGAAGTGGGACCGTGGGATGGGCTGTCCCAACAAGGTGGACTTGTGTGAAACGGAAATGCAGAAGTGAGAAGGGCAGGAACTGGGATTCCATTCTCACCTCTCATTGCACTGGAATGCTCATTTTAAGTCACTGCCCTCTTGCCTGAGGGCAGAAGGACATCCAGTTTTTCCTCAGTTATGAAATGAAGGCCAACAGGCCAACAAAAGTGACTTGCTCAAATCAGGAAAGAACACAAAAGGCGACCGCAATAGGAGGCCCTAACTGGGTCCCCTTCCTGCCGGAGGCCAGGTCAGCTGGATGACATCTAAGGCTCAGGTCGTTTTCCCTTGTCTTCTCCCCTCCTCCTCCCTTCCCCTCCCTCCTGGTCCCTTCTCTTGGACTGATGTAGGTCAGGCTTCACAAGGGAACAGTCATGATGAGTTTAACAGGAGCAAGGATTTCTTATAGGAATCAGACTTCACAGACCTGCATGAGGAGCTGGCAAACGAAGGCCTGGAAAGGGGAGCTGGAGCATCAGAAAAAGTTGAAAAGTCACTAACAAGTCTGCCCGAAGTACTAGCCAAACAGGAGACTTTAAGCACATCCAGTGGAAGAGGGGGGACCCGTCGACTCAATGGCTCCATCTCTGTGAGTCAGCAGCCAGACACCTGGCTAGGCGGTCGGTCAGCAGGGCTAGCGGTCAGGCAGACAAGCTCAGTGTGGCACAGAGGAGAGTGAGGACAAGCCCGAGCCTCCCAAGGACATCTGTGACTGTCGCCCAGCGTGTCGGACCCAATGACCTTCTCAGGGTAATGGCTGCTGCTTAAACCCTGCCCTCAGAATCCCACAGATCCTTATTTTGGACAATTTTAAACCAGAACCCCGCAGGGTAGGGGATTCTGGGAAACATGGTTGAAACAGAGTTGTCAACTTACACAAGGAGACAATGGCACAAACACAGTCGGTCACAGACATAGTCAGGGATCCAGGTCCAGATGAAATATTAATCAGCCTGACTTGTTTCCAGCCTTTAGGACCCTGCTCCTACTCGCCTAGTCTTCTCTTCAGGAAGCTGGAGGAGGGGCAAGGAATGGGTGTTTTTCGACATCAGCATGTTCCAGTAGAACCTCTCACTCTCTTTTCCTTTTCCTTTCTATAGACACATTCTTCCGTTAGTTCCTCAAACATGCTGAGTTCTTTCTTACCACAGGAACTTTGCACATGCTGCTCACTTCCCCTCTCTTGCCTTCCAGCAGCCTCTTTGTCAAATCAATTCCTATTTGTCCTGGTTAAGTGCCCTCATAGAATCTTCTGTTTCTCCTTTATAATTCTTGAATCACCATCAAATAACTTTTAAAAAAAGTTTCTAGTGCCTTTCTCCCTAACATGTAAACCACATGGAGGCAGGACTGTGCCTGTCCCATTCAGCACTGTAGCCCAGTGTCTAGCACAGTGCCTAGCACACAGTAGAATCTCAGTAAATACTTGTGGAAAGATTAGGTAAGTGAATGGATAGGTGAGTGAAAAAATGAATAAATGAGCATACGGGGAATCTATTTAAGGTGAGCATCATGATGATTCTTCTCAAAAAATGCAATAGGATGGGCTGGCACGTAGACAGGAAAGGTATTGTAATCTATGTTGCTCAGGAGATTGGAACCCATGTTGTAGGGCAGTGATGGCTGCAATTTGGATTTAGTGTAAGGAAGAACCTTCTAACAGTGAAGTTGCCCTCTGTAGAACAGTGAGTTTCCCTTAAGGTGTTCAAGCCAAGCCTGGAGAATTTCTTGCTCAGGGATATTATAGAGGAATTCATGCGTCACGTGCACATTTAAGACTGTGGGAGACCCACCCTAATGCTGAGTCTTTGGTTTTATGTGGGTAACCTCACAGTAGAGCATAAGGGCTACCAGCCAGGAACCATGGAGAGAGGGATTCAATTCCCACGACACCTCTTACCAGCTGGGTGACCCCAGGTCAGTGATTTCATGTCTGGGAATCTGAGCTGATGTTAATCCTCTGGGGTTGATGTGAGGATTAACTTGATATCATGAGGAGTGGAAAGCACCAAACTCCTGCTTGTAGATTATTCACGCTCTTAGACAAACGTCCCCACGATGAGCTTTGGTTGATGGGGAAATAATACTACTTGCCACCACCAAGATCACCACCAACAATAATGATGATGCTGGTCAAAGGGCATAAGCCTTAAGCTATAAGATGATTAAATTCTGGGGGGTCTAATACACAGCATGGTCACTCTAGTTAATAATACTGTTGCAAACATCCTTGAAATTTGCTAGGGGAGTAGATCTTAAGCCTTCTCACCGCACAAATAATTAGTAACTATGTGAGATGATGGATGTGTTAATTAACCTGATTGTGGTAATCATTTTGCCAAGTATATGTATATCAAATCATCACATTACACGCTTTAAATATATACAGTTTTGTCAATTATACCTCAGTAAAGCTGTAAATTTTTTTAAAAAAATTAATAGTACATATTTAATAATATTAATGGAGTACCAACTCTGTACCAAGTATTGTACAAGCATTGTGTTGTGTTCAGCAGTCTACATGCATCTCATTTAATCCTCTCCAAACCCTAGTAGCTATGCAGCTCCTCCAGTTTCTGAGCCTCCCAAAGCCTCAGTTTCTTCATCTGCAAACTGGAGAAGTACCTGTCTCATCAGGCTTTGTGAGGAATGAATGAGCTCGTCCATGCAGAGGGCTAACGGGAGTGTCTCGCGTGTGATAAGCACTGCACAAATGAAAGCGATGTCAGCATGGCCGTTTCCAGACAGGTAAACAGAGGCTTAAGAGGTTCCCTCAGTCACAGCTCTAGCAAGTACAAGACTGGGATTCATGCCCAGCCTGTCTCCACCGCAGCTATAGACTGTCTCCTGATCTGCGTCACCTTTGATAGGCCATACACATCGGTCCTGCGTGTCTGATGACACTTGCTCTGCTCAGGGTGCAAACTGCCACTCAGCCAGGCCAGGCTGTCAGCCTAGTGACAGAGCAGACAGGAATTCAGAGAGCTTATCTGGACACAAGCCCAGCCGGAGCCCCTCACAGCCAGGAACAGGTCTTTACTGGGATTAGCTGTGCCTCAGACTCTTTGGAAGCCCGGATGGGCCGAGTAGGGTAAGAGTGGAGCAATCCATCAAGCCAAATTAGTGTAATTACGTACCCTGCGTGGGCCTGCTGTGAGCCCTGTGCAAAATCACCCCAGCAAAATGGCATTTAGCTCCCTAATGGGACTTGCCTTCCATCCCTATCAGGAGCCTCTTAACAATTCCTTAACAACAATGATTAGGATGAAATGCCCGGGGAAGAGAGACGACAGGTGTTTTAACATGTATTTTAATAAATAAGCTAATGTTATCTGGCTCCTAGCACAGAAGTGTCTTAATAGTGTTCCGGAGACCTATCAATCAGCTTTAGGTAGCCTGAGATCTGCAGAGCCCCCTCCCCTCAGGCCCTCGGTTGCTATAGCAACCCCAAACCAGGAGTGGTAGCTGTAAACTTAAAAAATATGACTTTTTCCCAGCCAGCCATGCTTCTCTGTCAACACCAAAACCTTTGCCTGAATTCCAAGTGAGTGGGGGATTTTCTTCTCTCTCCAGTCATAAGTCTGACTTGGAATCTATAGCAACGAAAATTAGACTATAAATCATCTTAATGGTGCTTTTCAGAGAATTCTTTACCGGATCAATTCAGATCATACAAGGTGGCAAGCTTCTGAGCCCAGTCACTAATAATGGTCGTGTCAGAGATGTATGGCAGGGAAGGAAGGGATTGGGGCAGATCCTGTTGCAGTTAATCTCTTTGATGATTGGCCACCAGACTTCAGTTGTATCCCTCCCTGGCATCATCTCTCCATGAGCTGCCTTGGACTCGCCAGAAGTAACAGAATCTGATAATTCCTGGGCTTCTTCAGCACGTGGAACTGGTCACGAGAGAGTACAACCTAGTAGTCAGGAATGCAGGCCACTACACCAGCTCTAGGTTTGATCTAATACTAGGTATCTGAATTTGGAAAGTGATGTAACAACCTCTTTAAGCCTCGGTTTCCTCATCAGAGAAATGGGAAGAACAGTAGTGCATCTCTTCTATGCTATTTGTCAGGATTAGAGAAATATTTGCCAAGCACCTAGCAGGGGCTTAGAATATAGTAAATGCCCAAAGAATGTTTACTATTATTTTAAAAACATAGGGGGTAAAATATTAACAGTTATTGAATCTAAGTGGCGTGCATTGTACTAACCTTTCAACTTTTCTGTATGTTTAGGAAAATTTTATAATAAAAGTTGGATGAAAAGAAATGTAGAGTCAAAATAGCAATAGAATGGACTTGACTTTCAATCCTCAGATATTGTACTGAGGGCTTGCCATGTGCCAGGCACTGTGCTGGATGCTAAGATCACAGATATGACTGACAGGGGAGGTCCCTGTCCCCATGGAGCCAGCATTCTAGTGGGAGAGACAGGGGGTAAACTTAAGGACCTAGTACACTATGGGAGAATTATTCCCCGGGTGGCAAGCAAAGGCACTTTAAGAGCACAGATGGGGGGCAAAGAACTCAGGCTGGGGGCAGACGTTCTTACACTGAGACTTGGAGGATGAGAAGACAGGTGGGTGAGCTAAGCAAAGCAGTGTTGGGTAGGCAGGCTAATGCTGGTAGCAGACGGAACAGTGTGTATCAAAGCCTTTGGTATGTTTGAGGACCCAAAAGAATGCCTTCCCTTCCCAGCCCTGCCCAAATCTACCAATGTGTCAAGGTCTCATTTTATTCCATTTTATTCAATCAACATTTACACTGTCTGCTCTTTCCCAGTCCTCTATGCTAGGCTCAGGGGATTGAGCTGAATGGACAAAGGTCATATTTGGCCCATGAGCTATAATTTGCTGGTACCAACTTTAGAGCATCTCTGGTACCACCGACTTATCCCTCCATGAGTCAAGAGGGTTGGTCTTCTGTACCTCTGTATCCATCAGCCATTGGCTGGACTGCTTCTGGGCAGATGAGGTGAGAGAGTGTAATTGCTAATGCAAGGTAGCTTCTATTAGCTTCGGGCAGTTTTCCATATAAGGGGGACAGCGGCAAGCCATTAGCAGCCAACATTCTTGGCAGCTAGTGCATGGGTGCAGCGGTACAGTAAAGGGGATGCAGGTGGGGCAGGCACAGCATTTACTCCTGCCTTCGGTGTTCCAGGCACAGGGTGCATTGAGCTCATGGCCACGCCTATTCACTTATGTGTCTTTCAGCTGCTTTCCTGCTACAACAGCAGCATTGGGTAGTTGTGCAGAGATCATATGGCCTGCAAAGCCTCAAATATTTACAGTCTAGCCCTTTACAGACAAAGTCTGCCAACCACTGCTATAGAGTCCACCCTCCATGGGTCAGACAAAGGCTAGACTCTACCTGGGGCCACAGTCGTGCTCTGGTCTTTCTCCTTCCCTATTCTGTTTTACTTCCTCCCTTTGAGATGTTTCTTGAAGAGTTCTCCCTCAGTAAATGCCCCCGCTTCTCTGTCTCAGCCTCTGCTTCGAGGGACCCTACCTAAGATGCAGAATATAATAAGCATTTGCTGAATGAATGAATGCTTTCCTGAGTTGCATGGAGAAAATGACAGGAGATGGATCAACACGTGAAGAAGCGTGCCCAGAAAAGGCTGGAGAATAATTATCTAAGAGCAGAGAGGAAGGAGGCTGGCATGGATTCTACCCACCCAGGTCTGACCTTAGCTCACACATGTACCTGGTCCCAGGACAAGAGCTGACTCACGCACGCGGCTGAGGAAGCTGTTTTGTGCTACGCTGGATAAAAGAAGAAACAAATGGATGAAGGACACTTTCCAAGGCACGCATTGTACCTTCAGGAACTCCCTTCCTCTGTACCAGTTCCTGACATTTGGCACCGGAGGAGGGAGGACCTTTTATTTCATATTCCTAGGAAGGATCACTTATAAGTAGAGCTCCTTATTAGTGGGGAGGGGGTCTCTCAGCAGCCTTGGTCTGCCCACACCCAGAAGTGTCCTCAGTACATTCTGATCTGGGTTAAAAAGAAGGTGACTGTCAAATCTGTGCTGCATGGACTAGCCTTTTCTGAAAGGCCAGCCTTGTAATGTTGGGCACTGGCCCAACTTATAGCAAAGCAAAATTTATAGCAAAGTGGTCATTTGGCTAAAGCTCCTTGCTTAAATCTCCTGCAAGGAATTCCATCAAGGGAAAGAATAAAAGGTGGCTCAGATCTGGGGACATAATTGGCCCCCTACCACCAAAATAGCATCGAAATGCATCTTAAATGCATTTTAAATGCATCTTAATAATCTATTCTGTTCACCTCAACGCAAGATGGGGAGAAAATGCTTAGAGAACAATGTCCTGGTGAACACACCACTTGGGAGCCTCCCTTTGTGAGAGGCCATTCAGCTCTTTTTTGTTTCCTCCATTCCTGTGACTACATAAGGTGATTAACAGCCCTCTCCAGGGAACGGTGGTGATTTCCCATTGAGGCCGTGGGCACCTTTGCAAAATGGGCTTAAATTAGCAGCACTCCTCACCAGCATGTCTGCGAGCCCCTGCGCGGCCACCAGGGCTTCGCTTCCGTTTTTGGAGCTGCCAGCACACAGACAGTTCCTTGGAGGCGAACTCCCTTTCATTTGAAAGTATTTAAAAACAAGCTGTCAGGGAGACCACCCACGCCCTACCTCTCCGCTGCAATGCTTGTTTTCTTCGTGCATTGGTTGACCTTGTAAAGACTTCATTTGCATGGCATCCCTCCCTCTAAAGGGGAAGACTTGAAAGTTCAGGGGTCCTCTGAGGGTGGATGGGGTCAAAGCAACTTCCAGATACAGGAAAAGCCCAAGCATTTCTTCTTGTCCTAGTGATGGCAATCATGACCTTAATAAACAATAATAACCACTACAGATGAAGGAGCAAACGTTCATAGCACAGGTTTAAAGAGGCACCGGGCCGTAACTTGCTGTTTGTGGCTCTGATTATTATGGATGGACTTTGTTCTGGGGACCCCACCACTGAATTCTATCTCGACTCCAACTTTCCACCATGTGAAAGAAATAAGAATAAGGACTTTTCGAGAACCGTGATATGCTAGGCACTGTGCTAAGAACTTTACATATTATTTCATCCTCACTATAGACAAGAACTAGACCCAGGGGCTTCCCTGGTGGCGCAGTGGTTGAGAGTCCGCCTGCCGATGCAGGGGACGTGGGTTCGTGCCCCGGTCTGGGAAGATCCCACATGCCGTGGAGCAGCTGGGCCCGTGAGCCATGGCCACTGGGCCTGCGCGTCCGGAGCCTGTGCTCCGCAACGGGAGAGGCCACAACAGTGAGAGGCCCGCGTACCGCAAAAAAAAAAAAAGAACTACACCCATATTGCAGATGAGAAAACAGAGCCCCAAAGAGGGGAAGTGGCTTACTTAAACCCACAGAGCTAGTAACAGGGAGAGGTGAGATTTGAGCCCAACTGCTTTCTAACTACGCAGATTATTTTGTTTTACTACACCATGCTAGTTCAGTGGTCCTCAGTTGGGAGGTTACTTGAATCTAGTGGGCAGAGACCGGAGATGCTGCTAAATATCCTACAAGGCACAGGACAGCCCCCACAGAGAATTATCCATTCCCAGTGTCAGTAGTGCTGAGGCTGAGAAGCCCCACGTTAGTTGAGACATTCTCAACTAATGCTTTTTTACCATCTCTTTAGTGTTAAGTAAAAATGCCTTCAGGAGCTACTAAGCAGAGCTGCCTGGGGTGAGTGGACCCACCGTGTGCAGGAAAGGTGCTCCTCCCGGGCTGAGCGCACACCCTGGTCTCTCCCCTTTCCCACCTTACAGGATGGAACCTGGGAAAGACTGTCCCTGCTGGTGTGGGTCATGTAGGCACATTCTTATGTTCCTACATCCACATGTGAAGTAGAATGGGGAGGGCAGAGGAAGGCTGGGCCACTTTTCCAAAATCACCCATTGTGTATGAGGGAACCCAGATCCACACTTCAATCTTCTGATGCCAAATTCAGAGCGTTACTCTACCTGCCGTGCACACCCAGGTATTTGAGACCTCTTTCCAAAGCAAGTGACACAACCTCTGTCTTCTTCCGTCAGTACCCCCCCCACCTCCCCCAAGCATGGTTATTACCCCGATGGCTTCAGCTCTGTGTCCACCTCCCCATGGCAGGTGGAGGTGGAGGCTAGTGTCACTTCTGTTTTACAGATAGAGTCACTGAGGCACAGTGAGGTTAAGGATTTCCCAAGATCGAACAATGCAGATTGAAATCCAGGACTGTCCGGCTCTGCTACCCGGTGTACACGCAGTGTTTCTCACTTTCGGCACTGCAGACATTTGGGGCAGGATATTTCTGTGTTGTGGGCCTGTCCTGTACGCTGTAGGTTGTTTAGCAGCATCCCTGGCCTCTACTCACTAGATGCCAGTAGCATCCTCCCTCCCCTCCACATCCTGTGACAACCAGGGATGTCTCCAGATGCTGCCTTATGTCCCCTGTGGGGACAGAATCGCCCCCAGTTGAGAACCACTGGGTCAGACTATGAGGCTAAGGTACCATACTCACCCCTTCTCATCTCTAGTGACAGGTTTCTCTTGGTTCTGGGATTTAGCACCCATCCCTCCCCGAGATACACCTGCCCATATTTGTTTTTCCATATCCTGCTCTTCCGGGCAGGACAACCCCTCACCCTGCACAATATCATCTTTTCTCGGATACGTTAATGCTGATGATTTAACGACACTCAGGAAGCTATTCCCATGGGTCACTCCATCCTCTCCCCATCTATGTCTTTCAGTAGCTCATCTTTCTGGAGGATTTGCTTCTTTCTCCCCCAAGTCCTCGCATGTTCATCACCCCTCCCACAGTTACTGCATCTCTCTGTCTCATCCTTTACGGAGTCTAGCACAATGCTGAATTATTGACCTAACCACAGCGGTCTTTAGAATGTTTAAATCAGATCATGTCACCCCTCCACTTGCTGTTGTACTCAGAATAAAAGCCAAACTCCCTCCCACAGCCTGCCAAATCCTGTCTGGGCAGGACTTCCTGCCTCCCTCCCAGAGCTCACCTCCCACCTGCTCCATCTTTCCCACTGAATCACTACCCGTGGACCTGCTTCGTGCTCACTGGACATGCTCACCCTTGTCTTACTTCCAGGTCTCGGCACTGGGGAGGACTCCTCCTTTGAACACGCTTTGTCTAGATTCTCCCTGATTGGCTCCTGCCTGTCACTCAGCTTAAATGTCACCTCCACAGAGAGAGTCTTATCCAATCTCCACTGTAAAGTAACCCCTCAGCTGGTCTCTACTGCACCACCTGTCTAATTTTCTTCAGGGCACTTACCATCAACCATGGTCCACGTGTTTGCTTGTTTATTGCCGGCCCACCCGCCCACTCACATCTGGATTTTACCTTCACAGGAGCAGAGATCTCACCTGTCTTGCTCACCTTTGCATCCCTAGTACCTAGAACGGGCACCAGCTAGGGGCTGGAATTCAAAAAATACGTTTTGAATGAGCCTGTCATGTCAGTGTAGCATGCAGATTTCATTAAATGGAGGAAGGTTAGGAATTCAAATTGTTATTATGGGTAAATAAAGCACTCAAGTACATTTTTGGCTCTCCCTGTCCAGTTTCTTTCCAGCTCCTGAGAAGCAGCATGAATAATATATTCTGATTTTTTTTTGATTGAACTGTCAGCATGATTTATTTCATGGCATCTTCTTTCCTCTCCCCTTTGTAAATAATGGTGCGTCCACAGAGCTTTTTGCTAACATTTGTCTTGCTAATTTGCCTAGGGGGTGGGAGGATGGTGGCTTTTTTTTTTTTTAACCCCCTTATAATGGGTTTGGAGGAGAATATTTTCTCCATGGCATTGGGATTCTTAAACAAAAAAAAAAATCAAGGTTATACGGTGCATTGACTCCCTGCCATTTTACAAACCGTCTCAGACTCATTTCACAACTTGAGAATAATTCAAATTGGAAATCACCTACTTTAAAACCATCAAATTAATGGTATTCCGATTACACTCCCTACCCAACCATGTGAACAATGGGGCCGGAGATGCAGCTGCTAGAATTCTGCGTCAAAGTAAATAATGCACTAACGAGACAGCAATTTCATTCCTCCCATGGAATTCCCCAGGCATTTCTCCTTTAAGAGGCAAGGATGGGCTCACTGCAAATCCCTCCTGATCCTGCAGGGAGGACTGGAGTGAATGTGGACCCCTGAGTATTGAAGGTGGTGTTTGCAGCATGCAGTGTGTGCTTTCTTGAATTGTTGTAATCTTTTTGGACTCTCATAGATAACTACCACGGGGATGGGAAACATCTATAATAGCTGATGAGCTTGTTAGAATGTCTGGCAATATTTTGTATGTGTATATATATACACACACACACACATACATATACACAGGCATACCTTGGAGATATTGCAGGTTTGGTTCCAGACCTCAGCAACAAAGCAAACACAGCAATCAAGCGAGTCACACGAATTTTTTAGTTTCCCAGTGCATATAAAAGTTACATTGACACTATACTGTAGCCTATTAAGTATATAATAGTATCAGGTCTAAAAAACGATGTTCACACCTTAATTATCAATAAAAAGTACTTTATTGCTAAAAATGTTATCACCTGAGCCTTCAGTGAGTTATCATATTAACATCAAAGGCCACGAATCACAAATCACCATAACAAATATAATAATAGTGAAAAAGTTTGAAATATTGTGAGAATTACCAAAATGTGGCATGGAGACACGAAGCGAGCAAATCCTGTTGGGAAAATGGCGGTGACTTTTTTACCTTCAATTGTAAAAAATACACTATCTGTGAAGTGCAATAAAGCAAAGAGCAATAACACGAGGAAAGAGAAATAAAATCAATATACATATATAATGGAGTGTCTCCTCCCACCCACCTTTTCAGCTTCCACACCTCATCAATCAAAATTGTCAACTTTAGCTCCTAAAATATTGTTGTTTTGAATCTGGTCCTTTCTCCTCATCCAGACTCTGATTCCCTAGCATGAGCCCCCAAATGCTATTCCTGCCTCTAAACCAGTAGCCTGAACCCTGGCTATTCATTAGAATTACCCATTGAGCTTTTCAAATACACCAGTGTCCAGACTACAGCTCCAGAGTGTCTGATTTAATTGATCAGGTGTGGGGTCCTGGCATTGGCCTTTTAAAAGGCTCCTCTGTAGCCAGGGTTCAGAACCACTGCTTTAGACCTACCCGGCTTCACACAGCAAACAGAGGCATCTATGATAAGGCCCGCCTGAGCATGTCATCCCCTGCTTAGCATCCCAGACTGATTCCCAGCAGTGCCTTCAGAGTCCAGTGTGGGGTCCTGCTGAGTGAGCGGACCCTAGCCTGCTCTGGAGTCTTATTCCTTCCCTCCCCCTCACGCACATAGCTACTCCAGCAGAACTGGCTGCCTGTCTTTTTGAGAACTGTACGCCTGTTCACACCTCTGATGAGCATATGCTGTTCTGGCATTTGGAATGCCCTTTCTCCCCAAATCTGCATGTAGGTATTTACTGATCTTTCAAAACTTGCTTTAGGTTTTACTTCCTCTGAGAATTCTCCCTTGAGTAACCCCTTCCATTCCGTATTCTCATGTTTTCGTTGTGCTCTCATATTTTGCTGTGTTAGGGCTATTGTCGTTGACTCACATTTGCATCAGTCTTCCTCATTGCACCCAACGGTCTTGAAGGCAAGGGCCACATCTTATCCATCTCTGTGATCCCAGGACCACACATTGTGCTGGGCACACAGTAAATGCTCAGCGAGTGCATAGGACTGAATATGTTCCAAATGACAGCCCCAGGGAATGTGCCCATGCCTCTGCTCTCAAGTAGGATTGCCTTCAGATTTCCCAGCGTACGTATCCACAAAGATATTTGGAGACAGGAAATCTATGAGAAGTGAAATTGAATTAGCACATTGTTTTGAAGTATAAAAAAAAGAAAAAAAATGCAGGTCACCCTGGATTGAAATCCAGACTTCACTGCTCACTACTTCCCAGCTCTGTGGGCTTGGACAAGTTACTTAACCTCTCGAGCCTCAGTTTCCTTGTCTGTGCAATAGGGATACGCGTCCCTAATTCACAGGGCTGTGATAAGGATTAGAAGATAGAATGTTAATAAAGGATCTACAAGAATCACGTCACTGAATAGGCAAGTGTCTAACAAATGATAAATTAAGGTCTCTTATCCCCACCTCCTTTACCAGTTTTCCTTTAAGCTTCTGGGAAAAATTAATTATTAAGACCCAGGGAGAACTATCCCTAAATAGCAAATCATAATCACAGCCAACATCAACTGAGCACCTTCACTCTGTTCTTGGCGCTTTTTCTCAGGACTTTATGTTCATGTTGCTCTGGATTCCCAGGAAAGCCCCGGGAAGTTGGCACCATTTTTATTCCCATTTTATAACTGGAAAACTGAGGCTCTGAAAAACACACGGCAGGAAAAATGGGAAAAATGAGAATCTAAACCAGGCAGAAGTTTTCTTTGCAGAACTACTCATCTGCACTACCTGTCCTACCAGCCACCTTCCTGCTGGGGCCCTGCCAGATTCTGCTTAGCTGACAAAGAATAATAATGGAAGGGCCACCTGACTGGTTGTCGACAGGAAATGAATCGATTGCTCATTGTATTATGTCTTTCCCCCTCATGCCAAACCTCGAGAACAAGTCGGGACACATTTCACATGTTCTGGCTGAGCAGGATGGCCGATTGACAGTCCTGCTTGTTAGTGATTAGGGCATGGTAATGTGCTCTGTTGGTAATTAGTATATTAATGTAGCATGGATTGTATCACTTACAGTGATTGAAAGGTGTGGAAGCTCAGAACATTATTAGTGTCTGAAGTTGCAAGCTTTAGGGTGGTAGTGTAGTGTGGAGGGAAGGAGAGCTGTAGGGAAGGCGGGGGACCTGGCTTCTTGGCCTGATTATGCCACGTATGTGCTGTTTGGCTTTGGACAAGTCGTTGCACCTCTGTGGACTTCAGGTTCTTCAGAAGTCAAATTAACAGGTTGGATTCTGGTGTGTAAAGGAGAGAGGAGGAAGGAAAGGGGAGATGCAAATAGTGAGGAATGTGGGTAAAAAAAGGGATGAGGTTGATTCATCCCAGCTTCAGTCACTGACAATGCAAGGAACCCCTAGGGAGTGATGTATTTAATCAGGATGGGCTAACAACAGACCAACCCAGAAATGTGGTGGTTTAACACAACAATGGTTTATGTGTCACTCATGCAAATGCCACAGTAGGTTAGGCAACTCTCCAGGGCTGCTTTCCTGGTGGTGACTCAGAAATACAAGCTGCTTTGGCTTCCAGGTTGCTGCCACAAGGGACCAGACTGCTCTGCGGAAGCATCTTGCCCTGGCCCCTAAATGCTTCAGCCAGGAAGTGACACAGATGACACCCACTCACATTTCACTGGAAGGTACCAGTCAATGGCCCTGTCCAACTTCAAGGGGCTGCAAATGTGGGGAAGCTCATGGCTGTGAAGTGAGCTGGAAATAATGTTTCTGACATTGGGACTACTGCAGCATCTGAACCCTTTGAGGCTACAGGGTAAGGAGAGGAAAGGAGCACTTATTAAGCACTTACTACATGTCCAGACCTTTCTGCATAGACTATTCCTTTCATTCTTCACTGCCCCTCTACTCCCATCCTCATTTTTCGCATAAGGACTTTGAGTCTCAGAGAGGTAAGTGAGGGCAGAAATTTACACTACTAGTAATTTGCTGAACTAAAGTTTTAGCTCAAGTGTCTGTCAACACCCAAGTCCCTTGCACCTCACTACAACATTTAAGTTATGGGAATCTCCTAGGCTATATCATCACTGGGGCCCCTCATCTCTGAAACTCTGTACCTCTCTTACAGAAAATCCCTCACTAGAATGAAAAACAAAACAAAACTAATTTCCTTGGTTAGGTTAAACCGCACTGACACTAACTGCAACTCTCAGAATTCAACATGGTACCCTCTATATGGAGGTTTAGTTTAGTCATATGTTTTTCTAATTGACTTGAAGTACCTACTGCCTTATCAAAATTCCTTGTGTTGTTCTGTAAGATTGGGAGAGGAAAAAAGGAGAGAGAAAGTCTCAGCTTGTACTTATTCATCTCATAGCAGCACACAATGGGTTAAAACTTGGGGCAGAGGGAGAGTATGTGATCTTCCCAGTCACAGAGAGATGAGAAATAAAACGTGGTCCTCCAGACTCCTATCCTTTAGTCTGCTCTTCAGAGCAGGCAGCAGTGTTCAAGGTACCAGGACAGGAATTTCAAGAAGATACTGCATAGGATCAAATGCCATGGACAGCACTCGAAATGGCAGAAAACCATTGCATGTGGCAATTCATTGGTCACTGGTGACTTCTTGTAGACTGGGCTTCAGTGGAATTGTGGGAGCAAAGACCTGATTTCAGGCTGAGTGACTAGGAGGTAAAGAGGTAGAGATGATGGATGTGGGATATGATTCCGAGAAATCTGGCAGTGATGGGGAGCAGAGGAAGATGGTGGGAGCTTGCAGATGAAGTTAGCGCTAATTAAATTTGTTGATTGAGTGCTTTTTTTGGCTTAGCCAGTTTAGTTCTTAGTTACTTCCTGTCCATTAGTTTGATTGCTACTTAGGGAACAGGAATTGGTTTTGTCATTGGCTATTTCAAGTGGTAATTTACGAAGGTCAGTCTACTGAAAAAAAGCCCCATATGTATCATGGAGTCCACTGGGGATGACTTTGTAGTTACTCACTGTTTTGGATTATGCGGGCCACTGCTTTAAACCATTAACACAGATAATTAAATGCTAGCTGTAACAGATCAGAATTTCTTTCTTTTGTTATTCAGTATAGTGTTGTGGTTGAGAGCACAGACTGTGAAACTCAATGGTTCCACGTAATGCTGGACATGTTATCTAGCCTCTCTGTGCTTCTGTTTACCCTGGTGCATATTGGGAGAATTGGAGGGTTAATACACATAAAAGGTTTAAAAGGACACCTGGCATGTAGTAGGTACTCAATGAAATGTTAGCTATCTTGTCAATGTTTATTGAATGCCTACTGGGGGTCAGCATCGTTGGAACACTGGGGATCTAAGTGTGGGCAAGATAAGTGTGATCCTTGCCTTCACAGAGCTTACAGACTGGTGATGTTACAGAGAGGTAAATGGGAAATTGCAGTATATCGTGACATGTGCTAAGATGGGGAAAGTGCATATGAAATGTTAACAGGGCATATGATGGGCACCTAAGACAGACCTGCAGGTACAGAGCAGACTTCATGGGGGTGACATCCAAGGTGTGTTTGATGAGTTGGGAGATGCTACTTTGTGCCTGGGGGAAAAAGGAGGAGCAGCATCTACTCTCGGCCCTCCCCAGTTCATTTCCCACACCAGTCAGAGGGATTAAAAAAAGAACAACAAACCTACAATTCGAGCCTTCTTGTAGTACTTTAATGATGTCCCATTGCTCTTGGGGTCAATGCACACATCCTTACCATGGCCCTTAAGTCCTGGGTCAGGCTTCTACCTTCTTCTCTGGTCTCTTCTCTCACCAGCTCCTCTGGCTCTGGGAAATTCTGACTGTTTTTATAATTCAAAGGTGCCCTGTTTCCTCTAGTCACTGTTTTCCCCCACCCAGCCCTCTTGGCTAAATTAATCTCTACCCATCCTTCATGTTTCAGACGAATGGCACTTCCTCAGTGGCCTTCAGACCAGGGAAGGATGCTCTTAATATAGCCTCCATACACTTCTCTATCATGGCATGTGGCAGTCTATGCACTTCTGTGTGTGATTCTAAACTGCCATGTGCCGTGATAGAGCTCCAGACAGAAATGGATCTCACGTGTTTGGATCCCCCTTAAACTCCAGCACTTAGCACTAGGCTGTGCATAGTGGCGACGACAAGTGTTTCCAGAAAGAATAAAGGAGGCTGCTTGAAGGTAATCACATTCTAAACCTGCAAAACCAACAAACCCAAGGCCCATCAGAGCTCATCACTGTCTGATTCTGCAGTCAGCATCAGTGTCTGCCTTTATGGAAGTGGGCGAGGGTGGCCAAGATGGCCAACTGCACAGCTGTCCACTCTGGCCTTGCCAGGGGTCCAAGGGACTCAGGAAGGCCAAGTCCTGGGGCTTCAGTGAAGGAATCTGGATGGATCTGGAGAGCAGGGTGGGTGAGAGAAAAGTATCCGGGGTCATTAAATGCCTAATTTTATAGACATAGACCCTTGTTGTGTGCATTAAGCCAGGAGGAGTAGTAATCACTCAGAAACATCTGCGATGGGAAATTAAAATGTTAGAAGTTTGTTATCTTTGTGTTGAGAAAGCCTCTGCTTATGGAATGCAGTAGAATAATCCGAACAGCCAGGTAAGTACTAGCAGAAAAGAGTAAGAACACTGGAGTCACACAGTCACTCTTACCAGCTGTAGGACTTGGGCAAATTCCTTCCCTTTCTCCATGTGCCTCACTTTACACATCAGAACTATGCAGATAGGGACATTTTACTGATAAGGTTGTTGCAAGGATTAGAAATAATATAGGTAAGTGGCACAGGACAGGTATACAATAGGTGCTCAATAAATGATGGCTGGTGACTGTTACAGGCTTTTAGCAATGTATAAGCAAGTCCTGCCTGTGTTTTAGAAAACATTTCTTATAATGTCCCTTTAAAAGGAGAGGAGATTGAAAATTCTGCAAAGATGATACAAAGTTAAAACCAAATTAATCATCCCAGCTTAGCTCAGAATGCTAAATATTAATGTTCCTTTTTAGCATGTGTGGCATATTATGTACAATTCATCTGAATATAAATAGTCCAGATTGTGACATTACATTATTCATGATGAATCAACTGTCCACGCTCTGCATGGCACATCACTCAGATATGCAGCACTCTTGCCAATTAATCAGCAGGTAGAAAATGGATTGTGTTCTTCAGGAAGGGGGAGTGAAAGGGTCTAATGTTTATTGAGCATTTATTATGTGCTAGGTGCTTTATATAAATCATCTCACTTAATGAACATCCCTTGAGGTTGGTAATTGATGTGCCATAGGCTCTCCTTCTACTCTCTCTCTCTCTTCAGGCCGCAAGACCACCTCCCTCCTCCACCCCACATCTTCACAAGTCACTTCTGCTCTTCAGTGCTCAGGTAGTCAGAGAACTGGACTGCAGCCTCACTGGCGGTGCATTATTTTTCCTTGTGTAATTGAGAGGGTGAGTTGGTGATAATGGAAAAACGAAGAGCTTGGGAAGAGAGAAACAGGTCATGTGATCGTGGCCAAAGTAGAAATTCTCCTGGTCAATTTCAATAAACTTTTTTTTCTCTTCTGTGGCAGCTCAAATGATTTTTCCTGTGCCACTTAACACGAATAATCTCTCTACTGCATGAGAGAAGGGGCATAAAGGAGTCTGCCTGGTCTGATTACTCTTTCCAGAACACTAAATTGAAGTCTTCAGATAACTTTAGGAAGTGATCGTATTTCCTGAATACCAGTATCTGTAATCTCTGATAACTCATTTGGTGGCTTGTAGGTAATTAGCCTTCAATCATATGTGGAAGCATAGGAGTCTGTGGAATTGTGCGCCATTCCACAAAAGATGTGTTGTATTTTAAAAATTACATAAAAGGTCACTGTATTTTTGATTAGCTTGTAGCCCATGGGGAGACCCTGAAGCTGAGTTCCAGAGCCTGGATGTGGCATCTTGTGCTGGATGTGAGAGTTCAGGGAGCCAGTTCTCATTTGCTTTTGGATGAGAACACATCTACAGCTCATGAACTCTTAAAATAGAACATACACTTTATACCTTATTCTGACAACCCTCCGAACTTCTTTCAGTTGTAAGGCATAGGAAGAGGGTAAATAAATGATGGATGTCCCTCAAATCATTTGGAAACCCCGCCTGTGCATCTTGAATTGGGAGGGATGGGAAAGATGTCAGACAGCAGGTGAGTCTGAATAAACTTGATCTCAGGACTTGGCCAAGAACGATAGGGTCAGGTCCTCCTCTGGCAGTCTCCCATTGCAACCAACCTCTGGAAAGTTTTAGGAAATCTGAGCGTTTAACTGATCCAGGTAGAAGTCCTTCTGTTTCACTGTGGTCTGCCAAGATGGCAGTGAGCGGCAGTGAGGAGCTGTCAAAATGACAGCAGACGTGGGACAGGCTCTGGTTTCCTGAATCCTCCAGGAGAGGGAGCTGCTGAGCTTGGGAATCCTTCCATCCGACTGGTGGGTTGGAGAATCGCTGAACTATGGTTGCAAAGCATCTTGCTAGAAGCTGAGATGTTTTCATTACTGTTAACTATTGCTACTGCTATTGCTACTATTACTACTATTACAATTGTTACTATTGCAATTACTATCACAATTACTATTAATATACTATTCAGAGCCATAGGGCAAGGTCAGATCCTGGCTGCTCCAACTATCAAATTTGTAATCTTTGTCAAACCTTTTTCCTTTTGTTTTGTCATCTCTAAGATGAAATAATAGTGTCTGTTGTGTCTGTCGTAGAAAGATGAGGAGGGATTGGAGAGAGACAGAGAGAGAGAGAGAGAGAGAGAGAGAGAGGTGTTGATTGAGAGAGAGGTTAAAGGCTTTTGAAAACCACATAGTGCTATATACTGTGAGGGAATATTGTTACAACTTAATTGATCATTTAGGTAAGAAACATTTGCAACCTTTAATGGCAAAGGGAGAAATGTGTGCATTATAACCCCAAACTCCATATTTCTGCCCCATGAATTTCTTTTAGAGAAATGTCATGAATCAATTGCAGCCCAATATCAAACAAAAGGCCAGTTAACTTAGTCATTTATCTTGTGTTTCCAAGTTCTAAATCAATATTTTATAAGATTCTCTTGAAAAAGTATGTGAACCTAATTCTCAACTCATGGCAAAGCATTCACAGGGTTCCTATTAAAAGTTATACTCTGCTTTAAGGAATGGAATATTCCTGAAGGTTTGTCCATTTGAACAATGCTTTCTTATCTTTCTGTTGAAAAAAAAAGCCAGAGATACTGTTCACTGTTAACATTCCTTGAATAGGGATATGGTAGATTACTACCAGAAATGGTAGGAGTGTGGTACATTCTTGTCCAGGAAAAAAAAATGTTCACCCCTGCATATATATTTGTATGCTGGCTTTTATCTGAAAACAAGTTCTATGGAATACGAGACATTTTCCCCCTTCACTGTGGCTTCCAGGAAACAACAAATTCAACCATCAGCTATAGCAATCACTTGCTCTCAGATTCCTGGTGATGGCTGGTATGCTCTTTTTCCAGATTTATCCCTGATTGTCTCCTTTTGCATTGTGTTATGCTTAAAAACAAAGGTGTGTTTGGGAAATGAGGAACAAACTAGGCTGCAGGAGTTGCTGGATGTAATAATTTAAATAAGTAGGGGTATTTCAGTTTTTTATTCACAATTTCAGTAAGACCCTTAAAATAACAACTCTGTTCAACAATGTCTAGTATAGTGTTTTTTCACCCTCTAGAACAGAAAAGAACCTTAAAGATCATCTTTTATTGCCTGTTAAAATGCATGGGCTTCAATATCAGACACACCTGGTTTCAAATGCTGGGTCTTGCCATGTAATGGCTGTGTAACCTTAAAATTTCTACAATTGCTTGAACCTTAGTTTCCTCATCTGTCAAGTAGTGATAGTGACTTCTAAGTCACAAGGTTGTTTACAATAATAATGGTAATTTATGAAAGCACTTAGCATAGTAGCTGGCACACAGAAGCTTCACAAAACATGGCAATTACTATATTTAAATATGAGAAATAAATGAGGCAATGGGGGCATTTAAAAGATACTTCATTAATGAATGTTAAATGAATTATTGGGTTAAAATATAAATACCCGAGTGTGAAGGCACATACATTTACCTATTTTAAAACCTTAACAAGCTCACATGTGTTGATTTTTTGGTTTATTTGATGGGACAGGATGCAGGGAAGGACCTAGAACTTTCAGGAGACATAACATGGGGGTTATGGGTTCTTTAAGTGGGAGGCAAAGTGGGAAACAAACTTTAAAAAGGCCTAAATTGGAAGGTGGAAGGATGCTGGTGACACATTTTATCTACCTGAGTTACTTGATTCAAAGTAACATTTTCCTAATGCTTTTTTATGATAATTTCAACATACTGAAAGGCTGAATTTTACGTTGAAAACCCATATACCAACCACCTAGTTTCTAGAATTATATTTAACTCTGCTTTTGCTTTATCATATATCCCTTTATCATCCCTTTATACATCCATCCATCCACCCAGCTTGTATTTTTGATGCATTTCAAAGTAGGTTGCAGACATCAGCATACATATAATTAATTAGAGTTCAATATTTGTTTACAGTTCTTTTTTCTTGTAAAATTTACATACCATGGAATGCACAATTCTTTTTTTTTTTAATAAATTTATTTATTTATTTTTGGCTGCGTTGGGTCTTTGTTGCTGTGTGGGCTTTCTCTAGTTGCGGCGAGCAGGGGCTACTCTTCGTTGCGGTGCATGGGCTTCTCATCGCGGTGGCTTCTGTTGTTGCAGAGAATGGGCTCTAGGGTGCATGGGCTTCAGTAGTTGTGGCACGCAGGCTCAGCAGTTGTGGCTCGTGGACTCAGTAGCACAGGCGCACGGGCTTAGTTGCTCCGCGGCATGTGGGATCTTCCCGGAACAGGGCTCGAACCTGTGTCCCCTGCATTGGCAGGTGGACCACCAGGGAAGCCCCACAGTTCTTAAGTGTAGCATTAAATGAGTTTTGAAAAATGCATACACCTGTGTAATCTAAGTACCTATCAAGACATAGGACATTACTGTCATCCCAGAAATTTTCCTGGAATCTCTGCTATCAATCCCACTCACTTCTCATCCAGGGGCAATAACTGTTCTGATTTTTTTCCCACCATAGCTTAGTTTTGCCTGTTCTAGTTTCATATAAATGGAATTAAATGATCCCTACTCCTTTGTGCTTGACTTATTAGAGTAATGTCTGTGATATTTATCTCTAGTATTGCATGGGTCAGTAGTTTGTTTCCTTTGCTATTGAACAGTACTCCATTGAATGAAGATACTGCAGTTTGTTCATTGATTCTCCTGTTGACAAACAGCTGAGCCAGGTTTGGACTATTATGAATAGAGTTGCTACTAACATTCCTCTTAGATAACTACATAGGAGTAGAACTGCTGGGTCATAGTATAGTTGTGTGTTTAATTTTATAAGAAACTGTCAGAACCTTTTACAAAATGATGGACCCATTTTGCCTTCCCAGCAGCGATGTATGAGAGTTAAGTTGCTCTACATCCTTACCAATGTGTGGTGTTGGCAGTCTTTTTTAACTTTAGCCATTCTGTTGGGTGTATGGTGGCATCTTGTTGTGGCTCAAAGATATACTTTAAGTTTGTCCACATTTACTATTATTTGGAATGCGTCTTACAGTCTATGTCAGTATTCACGTTGGTTTGTTGCTTTTTATTCTTCTTCCTCCCCCCCGTGAAACAACAGGTCCCATTAAATCCATTGTACTTGTTAAAATCAAGAACATCTTTTACTGAGGAAATGCCATTGTCCAAAGATTGCTGCTATGTGCTTCTACACAGGGAACCATCTTTGTGGTGTTCAGTACAGTATGCCAAGGTCCCAGGATAGTGCCTGGCACACACATTCATTAATGAATATTAAATGAATTATTGGGTTAAAATATAAATACCCGAGTTAAATATATAAATACCCGAGTTAAAATATATAATACCTCGTGAATGAATGAATGAAAGGTAAGTCCTTGCATTAGGCCACTTTGGATCTTCTGGGCCTTTGACTAAGCCTGAAAAATTGAGAATAGATGCATGGTCTTTATTATACTCTCCAGAAGGCCTCTTTCCTAATTATTTCATGTAACCCAGACCCCCAAAGGAACACATATCATGAATCCCAAGTCAAGTCTGTTGGAAGTTCAAAAGGCCCTGGACTTAATGGGAAATCAAGCAGACTTCTTGTAGACATTGAAAACCCATGTCCATGTTTCTGGGACCAGTCAGTCAGTACTTCGAAATACTCAAGAGAGTAGGAAACTAATCACTTGGTTTTGATCCATTAGCTCAGCTGTAATGTAGCAGAGCTAATGCAGTCATAGGCAGCAGACAGCTTCTCTGGCAGGAAAAAAAAAAAAGAGAGAGAGCGCCTTTCACTTTTGCAATGAACATTAAATGCGGAAATAATTCCCTGCTCTTTTTGGAATATTACTGTGCTATTAACTAGGCTAAGATCATTAAAAGGTAATGGCACGAAGTCGCATGCATCATTATTTTAAGAGAGATTGAATGAAAATATACTGTCAGTCTTTTCTGCTTTGCCTCATCCCTGGCTTAATAGGCATTGGTAAGGACCACTGTGAACATAATATTTTCATATTAAAGTTATGGCTTTGGCCTTGAAGAAGGGAACCTGGGTCATTAGAAAATGGACTGACAGCCCTCAGGACATAACTTTCTGATTTTTTTTTTTTAATCAAGTTTTCATTAGTACAAAATTAACAGTAGCTCTCAAAAGCTGAACTGATCAGAAAATGGGCATAAAGTTTATCATAGGCTTGAAAGAAGTGCACTTTCTTGGTTGCCATTTTCAGAAAAAAAAAAGTCAGTGGAAAATTACATGGACCTTGTTACAATCACCTATTTATGTTTCATTGAAGCTATGGCTTCTGAAGTTCTAGGGAAAGGTAAAATAAGATAGACGCCCTACCCGACCGAAACTTAGGACATTTTCCTGGCCACATGGCATATCCCATATCCAGAATGTCTGGGTGGGAGGAAGGGGAGGGGGTTTTGATGCTGAAGAAAGGCTTTCATGAAGATATTATGAGTTCAAGTTACCAAACTTCTCACACCTCCTGCTCTCTCCAGCAAACTGCAGTAACTAGCTCTGTGACAAACAGGATGGTGGTGCAGGAACAGAATCAGGAGAGATTGCAATATTATCCTCTTTCCAGAGAGCTGTCCACTATGCCCAGACTGAGGACATGCATCAGACAGAGAGAAAGAAGACACTCTTCTTCGTCTCTCTCCTGGGGTCGGGAGGAGTTCTTTAATTGGCTCCCAGACCTTCAGATATGTTTAACACAGGTATTCGAACTCCATTATCTCTGAAGGAAAGTAACACAGAGAAAATATACAAACAAAATGTTCTCTAATGGTGAATGGACACAGGAGCAAAATCTGAAAGCTTTATTCTCCTTTCAAGTTCACTTTCAAACCTATATGACACTGCATGTAAAATTTAATATTATAACCTAATGGATTATAGTTACTTAAATATTTATTTCCCCTGATGACCAAGGCAAATATTTTTATTGAGGAGAATTTGGAGAATTCAACGAAGTATAAAAAAAAGAAAATCAAAATTCTCCATGATATCACCTGTGAGCAGCCATTGTTAGCGTTTTGGTGTATTTACTTCAAGCTCTCCACCCCCACACATCTTTTAGATAACTTACAAGATTATGATTGTACACTGTGTATGATTTCATACCTCCTCTTTTCTTCCTTCGTGTGCTTGCATTATAAAGTTCCCATGTCATTAAATATTGTTCATGAAATCTAAATGGTCTTTTTAACTTCATACTTTAGTTAGGGAGTCTTGCATAATTTGATTTGCACACACAAGTAAACTTCATTTGTTTAGGGTTTCAATCATACACTTATGGGAAATTCTCAATGCTTAAAAGCCACACTGGTGGGCTTCCCTGGTGGTTCAGTGGTTGAGAGTCCACCTGCTGATGGAGGGGACACAGGTTCGTGCCCCGGTCCAGGAAGATCCCACATGCCGCGGAGTGGCTGGGCCCGTGAGCCATGGCCGCTGAGCCTGCGCGTCCGGAGCCTGTGCTCCGCAACTGGAGAGGCCACAGCAGTGAGAGGCCCACGTACCGC
>NW_006793997.1:2390036-2398757 GCF_000442215.2 Lipotes vexillifer | reverse complement strand
CAGGAATGAGATAGTTTAGAACAGGCAGTGCATGATAGTTAGCTGCCCCTGGGCAACTGGTAAGAAAATCAATAAATATAAATCCTTGAGTCTTCATTGATGGATTGATTGATTGAGGTAACATTGTTTTATAACATTATATAAGTTTCATGTGAGCAACGTGGTATTTCTACTCCGCATACACTGTAGTGTGCTCACCACCAAAAATTTAGTTTCCATCTGTCACATACAGTTGACCCCCCTTTACCTGTTTCACCCTCCCCACCCCTTCCCCTCTGGTAACCGCTACTCTGTTCTCTGTTTCGATGTGTTTGTTTCTGTTTGTTTTGTTTTGTTCATTTATTTTGTTTGTTTTTTAGATTCCACATGTGAGTGAAATCATAAGGTATTTGTCTTTCTCCGTCTGACTTATTTCACTAAGCATAATACCCTCTAGACCCATCCAAGTTGTCGCAAATGGCAGGATTGCATCTGTTTTTATGGCTGAGGAGTATGCCATTGTATATATATATATATAACATCTTTATCCATTCATCCGTGACGGGCACTTAGGTTGTTTCCAGATCTTGGCTATTGTAAATAATGCCCTGATGAACATAGTGGTGTATATATCTTTTCAAATTAATGTTCACTTCATGCCTGTTAGAAAGGCTATTACCAAAAAGACAAGAAATAACGAGTGCTGGCGAGGATTTGGAGAAAAGGAACCCCTCATACATTGTTGCTGGGAATGTAAGTTGGTGCGGCCACTGTGGAAAACAGTATGGAGATTCCTCAAAAAAATTAAGGATTGAATCCAGCAATTTTGCTCCTGGATATTTAAATAAAGAGACTGCTGCTTTGATGCCAAGGCAAAAAGTCCCCTGCTTTGGAGTCAGAAAGATGTGAGCTCTATTTCTGATTCCACCTTTACAAACTGTGTGTGCTTAGGCAAGTTGTTTGATCTCACTGAGCCTCACTTTTCAGTAGGGAAGACAGCTATACTACTTTAAAAGATTGTTGGGAGAGCTAAATGAGATAATGTATGCTAAGCTCTTCATATGCCATCAATAAATGGTCCTTGTTGCTGTTTTTTAGTATTAGGGTTATCATGATCCTTCCCAAGTTCACCCCTGATGGAGACATTTGAGTAGTGTTATATATAGTGATTAAACACATAAGCTTTGGGAGCAGCTTTCAGTTCAAAGCCAGTTCTAGCATGTACCGGCACGTGCCCTGGAGAGCTTGTTTCTTAGCCTCTCTGAAGGTCAGTTTACTTCTATTAAGAGTGTATGTAATGAAAAGTTTCTTGCTGTGAGGTTATGAGGATGGAATGATGTTATATTCTGTAAGTAAAAGGAAGAGAGACATCTCCTTTAATAGAGTACATTAAAGTAGGAGTGGACTTATGTGCGTGCCACGGATACAACTGTAAAAAAGGCAAGCACATCTGCCCCGATGGAGTTTACCATATTTGCAGGGGTCTAAGCAAGTTGTTTGTGTTTACATTTCTGCATATTTGTTAATATGTTCAGTTCTGACAAGCTGTGCAACTTCTCAAAATCTGTGCTCGGCCTTCCATTTCAGAATATGGCACATTTTTAGGGGACCATGTGTCTTATTGACAGGCAATTCAGACACCTTAGTGGGGGCTCTGATGGGGTCAGGACAGGGCACCATGAGAGAATATAGGACCCAGGAATGAGATTATGGGAAAGGCTTCTGGGGTAAGTGACAGCAACACTGAAAACACCTCATACCCTTTCTCATAGAGCAGTTCCCAGCCTTAAGTGGTAGTGGGGCCTCCACTGCTGATACAGATTTTCCTGGGCACTAAGTATATTTTAATTTGGTTTTCAGGATACTCTTTTTCAGAAGTATACATCATTTCTGGGTAAGTGTCATTCTCTCAAGAACAAGATCAGTGAAGGGAAAAGACTTGTCTAAAACTGTGGCTTAGCTGAGAAGCAATGGCTGAATAATAGGATGGAGTAAATATTCCAAATGAAATATTCATGGGTACAGGAAATAGGATCTGTGCTTAATAAAATGATCATGCTAGGTTCCAGGGTCCCCCTAACATTATGACTCTCTGCGAATTATGCCCCCTTCACCTCGCCCATGTGAGCATTAAAATGTATAATTAATGTTCATTGTTAATAATACATTTCTAATTTCCAGTTGCAAAAATATAGCTTTTCCTTCTCTCGGAGGATCACCTATATTTTGTCATTAACATTTTGTCATAGGAGGAAAGAATGATTTAAATAGACAATAAATCGACAGGAACGCTGCTGCTTTGGGCCTGGGCCAGACTCTTTGGGGAAGGGCTTCATTTATCACCTGGGACATAGCATGGTTCTTCTGCTGATTTATGTGGAAGGGAATGAGAGAAGATCCCATGGAGGGGTCTCAGGCCCTGGAGGATTAGTAATAATAAATGGAGTACCTGGGGGACCAGCTGTCAGAGTCAGAGCAACTACAGCCGAGAGGGGGGATGAAATGTCTGATTTTTGGTCCAAATCCTGAGAACATCTGGCTCAGTAGTTCTGTATATCCAATGGCCTACTGCACATCTCCACTTGGATATCTCATAAGCATAGGAAACTCAGTGCAACCCACACCAAATGCTTTCCCCTCAAATGTGTTTTTCTTCCATTGTATCCTGCCTCATCTACCTGGTTTCTCAAACCAGAGACCTGGAAGTCATCCAGTGACCTGTTCCCTGCATCTGACGTCCAAACCATCACCATCCCTTTCAAAGCACTCCTTCTTCCATTAGCTCATTAGGTCCCTACAAAAGCCTTGGGATGCAGGTGGGGCAAGATCTTTATCTCCTTCTTTTGAATATAAGAAACTAAGAAACCCGCCCATAACCACACTGGTAATTAATGACTGCCAGGATTTACGAGTCAAGTGTATCTGATCAATGGTCCAGTGTTCTTCCTGCGATACCTTCGCAGATCAGGAGCCTGTTTCCTTCTTTATTCCCCACTTCTCTTCTTTCATGCCCTACATGCCCTTCTGGGTCCTCCTGGTTGCTCAGCCTTCCTGTTGTGTGGAATTCTATTCTCCCTCAGTAAGAAAAACACTGAGACAGTGTTTTTTTTTTTTTTTTATAATAACTTGAAATTAATTTTAATAAGGAAGGCCTTCTAAATCCTACTGTATATGCCATTATAGATTTCCAAGTTTTTTACATTATTTAAAATTTTGGACTTCAATGACTAACATTTTTCTATTCCTGACTCCATTGATGCTGTCTCTGTATCACTCTTTATAACTTTCCTTTGTCATATGTTAATACTTTATCTGTCTGCTCTGTACTGAACATGGGGTAAGACAGTGTTCTTGTACCTTGTCTCCATCAAAGCTTATCTACCCTGTGTCCCATTCTTTTAGGGGTGTTTTTTGAATTGGTAAGTGTGGTAATTTCATGCAGATAGGCTGACAGTGATTCAGTGAATTAATTTCCTTCCCTAGGTAACATTTTCATAGTGACATTTGCCCATAACTCAAACCTGTTGACTCCAAATGTTGATGTTTCAGTCCTACCCAGGGAGGAAGATGATCCTGGGAGCATGGTCATGGCAGACCTGGGTGGGAGAATTAGATTAAGACATCTCAGGCACATCAGGAAAATTAACACCTTTTACTTTGACCTTTGGAGAGAAAACACAAAGCGTTGACATTTCAAGAGTGATTGTGTCCCTTTATGAAAACGCAGTCCACTTGGTCCAATCTCAGGATGGTGATGGATGAATGACCTCAGGGTCTTCCACTTGTGGATTAATTTGTTGTGCAATACACATTCTTGCATATAATTTTATTCAGGCTGCACAAAAATCTCTTTTGTGGGACTTTTCCACAAATGCAGAATCTGATTCAGAGCAGTTAAGTAACTTACTCAAGCTCACACAACAGGTCCATGGGCCAGAATCCAATTTTTGGATTCCTAGATACACAGGGTTGGGGGGGGGGGGATCAGAGTTTTGGGGCACCACATTAAGAGATTGGTATGGTTATGACTGTAGGAATAAACTCAAAAATACCTGGTTGCACCACATATGAGCGATGAGGTCTTGGGAGGAGCTAATTAATCTCTCACACCTTCTGTTTCTTATCTATAAAACTGTGATACAATCCTCCTTATTTTTAACCTCACAAGTGTATAAGGACCCCCAATTAGTGTAGCTCTGAAATGCTTGTGGACTGTGAAATGCCATGCAGATGTCTGGGAGCAAAAACATAATTGGAGGAATTTTGTTTCTTCAAATGGAGCAGCACATGCTGTAGGCATTTTACAGCAACAGGAAGGAAGATGAGATCATGAAGACCAGTTTTTCTAGGGCCTCGACATTGCGTCTGTTAAAGTTCTTTGGCTGCAAGTAACAGAAACCAAGTCTAAGCAAAATGGCAGTTTGTCGGAAAATGTGAGGGGCATCTCAGGACATGAGTGCAGATTATTTGAGAATTAAATGGACAGAGGCTAGGGTACAGTTATAAGAAGCCGTGGTATCATGGTGACAGGATTGGTGGATCAATGACTCTAGAGTTTAGACGCCTGGGTACCCATGTTTCCACCTCTTCTCTCAATATTACTGAAGGATTGTCTTTTTTTTTTTTCTCTACCCTGGGTTAGGAATGGTTTTCCCATCTAAGGGTAAGTATGAGACGGATTGTTTAATAAGTTCATTCAGCTTTAATGTCCCTTTATAGATTAATGTACTGAGATCGGAATTTTCTGCAGAAAATGTTTGTCTTTGTAACATGATTGGACTTCTCCAGTGGGTCTGAGCCCCCTATTCATTGAAAAGACTAAGTGGCCCTCAGAGTATCTGAGTTCCCTTCATGGGATTTCCTGTTCCTTTCTCTGTTGAATGGGCGCATCTTGTAAATAGACTTGTCTGGCTCTCTAGCTCTGAGATTCTGTCCCCTAGATGGACTTGTATGGACGATGGAGTCCTCCTTTCCCGAATGAACCAGTTAGCCCTCAGAGGGTCTACACCCCAACTGCCTGATTCACTGGTTTAGGAATCAGAATGTCTAAAACCTTCCCATACTTGGAGTGGACTGTTCTGGTCAAAATAATGTGTGAGGATGGACTTGTCTAGCACTCCAAAAGTCTGAACCTCCAGCCTCCTGAATAGAATGGTCTAGCTCTCTACTTGTGTGATTCAAGTTTCCTGGAGTCCATATGCTCTAAAGTGAAGCATCTATCTCTAGAGGCAAAATTGCCCTAAATTTGGTGAAGAGGTCTTGTTTTCTGAAGACAGTAACTTACTTCCGATGAGCTATCCTGCAGAGGACATTGTAGGATGAAAAACTCTTATTTTAAGACAAAGCTGATCCACGTGTATTTCTTTTCTCCCTTGAAACTTCCACGAAGCAACTTCTGTTTGTGCTGTGTGGTAAAGCTTTCTGGTGGTCCTGTTACGTAGGCCTCCTCAACGGCTACATCTCTGCCGATGTCTGTTCTTTCATGATTTATGTGGAAATTAATGTGTTTGGACTCAACTGCTGCTGTTATTTCCTTTTGTATTTCTTGGGAGGATGTGTGTTATAATAGGGGAGCCAAAGATCTGATTCCACCTCTGCTGATGAAATGAGAGCTACAACCTGGTGGGGCCAGAGAGATGGTGTTATACACGAATATCCTAGGCCTTTTGGAGGGTCCTCTGGGGATAATACAATATAGGAGTTTATACTTAAAACTCTCAATAAGGCAGGCAATATTTTTACCCACTGACTTTTTAAATGACCAGATCAGTCCCAGCCCCTGTCTCTTACCGGTTGCCAAAGTGAGCCAAAACCCAAGCAGATATCATAGACCAAGGTCTTCTGCTTGTGCCCAAAGTCTAAAGTTCTTCAGAAATTCTTTGGGGATGTTCCTGGAAGAGGGGGAGTGTGTGTTATGGGTGCCAAGTGGATCCTGGATCTTGGATCCCGACTCCCCCCTTTTTCCAGAGATACACTGTTTTTTGTTTTTTAATGTGTTAAACATAGAGTTTCAGATATCTTATTTTGGAAGAATCTTATGTCAGGCTTTAAGACATGGAAACAGACAGAGCTTACTTAGGCAAAAAAGAATTTTGGTAAAGAGAAGTGAGGGGACACCAAGAAGTAAAAGGGAAGCTGGACAAGCAGGCTGCAGGAAGCTGGGACCTGGGGCAGTTTCAGGACCTAGGTCATAGCAACTAATGGACCCACTTTTCAGGGCTCCATTGTCAGTCTCCAGGGTTTCAGGTTTTTGTGTTGGGAGATGGTTTTGGAATTTGTGTTCAGTCGCCAGGAGCAAGGGTCTGATTGGTTTAGATTAGAAGTGTGACAGTTTGGGGTAAGTAGGCTCATTCTTAAGATGGTGCATTGAAAAAATTAAGGTAATACAGTATACTGACACCAGTGATGAGGCTAAATTGAAAGCTGCTAAATGAAACAAGACCTCAAGATGCATGAAAATTGATCAAACTATGGCACCATATTTTTGTGCTCATCACTCAGCAAGAAACAATTTAATCTCTACCACCCCTCCTCATCCCACCCCTTCAGGTTTACCTGCCACTCCCCATCGCTGGTATTAGATTATAGCAAGGCCTCTCTGTGGCTTGGACCAGGGCATGGACCACTCTGTGCCCAAGTGTGAGCGGAAATACCATGATTGACATTCCCACAAAGACAGTGTGGGAGGAGTGGCTCATTAAAGGAAGGTTGAGGTGATGTGGCCAAAGGATGTGACCATGGATGCTGGTGGGGACCAACAACACCAGAACAAAAACAACAACAGAGAGGTCATGCACAAAATAATTTTCTGCTAAAAAGCTCCCAGACCACTGGTCTGAGTATTCATGCCAGTTATTCCAAACCAGTGGTCTGGGCCAGTGGTTCTTAAAGTGTGGCATCTGGGTCAGCAGCATCAGCACCACCTGGGAACTTGTTAGAAATGCAACTTCTCAGACTCAGTGTAGGCCTTCTGAATGGGAAACTGAGATTCTGATGCATGCGGATACTTGAGATCTAGTCAGTCATTCAGAATGTTAAGCAAATGTTCAGAAACTCCTTTATTTGCTTTCTCTTCATTTCCCCTCAGTGGTTCTGCACTCTTGGACCAATGAAAGAGTTGAAACACTTTCATTGCAACACTCTCCCTAACCTCACATGCATTTACAGGATCAGTTCTCCTGTAAGATTTCTGTATTAAACTTATACCGTTGGCCCCAGAAATACCCTATTATCTGGGATGGAGGGAATAATGTCATAACCCAGTTTCCAAAGAATTCCATTTTTCTCAGAAAAGAGATATAGACCTAGGCTTAGGAATTCAGAGATATTCAGGAGTCACTTTGAATAGCTTTGCAAAGTACTACCAGATTAATAGTCAGAATGAATACGTGTGCTCTTTATCGCTGAACTTCTAAGAACTTTTAATAAGCTAGAGAGAATTGAGAATCTCCAAGAAAGGAACTTAGTATGTAATGTAACCCAAATGCGTCCAGCTGGGGAACATATTCTAGGTGAAACATTGACTTAGAAAATATCCCAAGACACCTGCTGTGACCCCCCCTGCCAAATTCTTTCCCTGTAGAGTGTCCTGGGGAGTTTTCTGATGAGCATATTTCTGAAATATTTAATGGTTACAGTGAAACTTGACCTAAAGGTAGAAACTAAGTCATCCATCATAAATATTTAGTGCTTGCATTCCAAATTAGTGAGTGAGTTCACTGACTTGAGAGTCAAGAAATTGGGGTTCAAGTTCACCAGTTGTGAACTGGGTTGTGCCTCAGTTTTACCAGTTTTGGGGATTTGGAGATGAGGATGTTGGCCAGAATCTCAAGGGCTCTGTGCAGTTTTGATCCTCCATGAATGTTAAAATTCTGAAAGAGGCTCTCATATTTTATGGCATTTCAATTGCAGCAATTTATCTTTAACATTCAACTTTCCTTTTTATGACCATTACTCTCTGACATTTGGAGTGCTTTAGAACATTCCAGTGCAGGCTTAGCACCCTCATACCTCAAAAGCATATTTCACCAGAGATGTTTAATTGCCTATGTCTATTGAGAACAAAATAAAGTAAAATTTAGATGGGAAATCTCTGACCTGAAGCCTGGAAGAGACTGAATTTCCTGATACTTTTTTCTGTAATAAATGTCAGTAGGTCATATCATGCCTCCTGGTTGCCAACTGAGTATTTGAGGGGGTATTTGACCCCACAGCGGGTTTGGGTTGGATCCATATCGGTTAAGAACTGACCTATAGGAACTGGTCGTGCTGGTGCCTCAGCTGCTCCATTTTGAGTCCTCACAGGAGATCTGTGGCTGTTTACTTTAGGAAGAACCATTGACTGGGTGCCTTCTCAGAGTGGAACTGGCTTGTGGGATTGTCTCTGCTTATAAGTCACATTGGCCTAATTTGGTACTTACTTATTGAGCGCTGGGTATGCAAAGATGAGCACATAAGTGCATGAGCTTTAGGGTCAGGTACACCCGGATTCAAATCCTGTCTCTGCTATATATAAGTTGAGTTATCTTGATGATGTTAATATATCTTTGGTGGCAGGGAAATGAGTGTTCTGGAGTTCTGGAATGCTAGGGGGCAGATTTTTTTTTCAGGGAAATCCAAGAACTTACTTTGCTTTTTCACCCATTACCTCTGATGAGGGCATGGCCCTGCCAGTGCTGATTTGGGTTTGAGAACCAAGAGGAAACTTTTTTTTTTTTTTTGCGGTACGCGGGCCTCTCACTG
>NW_006793997.1:2343798-2389793 GCF_000442215.2 Lipotes vexillifer | reverse complement strand
GTGTCCCCTGCATCGGCAGGTGGACTCTCAACCACTGCGCCACCAGGGAAGCCCCACTTTTTTTTTTTTCTAATAAAAATGCCCTTAAATGTAAATCTATAGTTTGTCAGTGAAAGTTATTTTGCAATTTTGATGTGCATTTTAAGTATATAAAAATCAAGAATTTTTAAGTAAGAATGGAACTTGCCAAACCTAGTGCATGTAATGTGTAGTTTCAGAGACTCTGGGGGCCAAGAGAAGCTAAAGTGAGACTTTAGCTAAAGCTAAAGTTACAATGGCCCCTGTTCTGTGTGGCCACCTTGATAGGTTTCTGTATCCTTAGCTAAATAAGTTAGTTACATCAAGGAGGATGGAGGAAGAAAAAGTGGGAAAGAAGGAGAAAGAGTTAGAAATATATATATACACACACACACACATATATACATACAGAGAGAGAGAGAGAGAAATAGAGTCTCACAAACCATAACCCACCCCAAATACTCAACTTATACATGGAAATATGAATATACATTGTAACCTACATATAACTATGGCCCTATGTGGCCCTGTCGTACATAATGTCTCATTTTCATCAGAAAACATAGTTGAAACCAAATCAAAGCTTCATTCAAACTCTTGAGAAAATGACAAGGAAGAGAATAAACTCCAATTTCCTATCTATTTCTTAAAACTTTTCTTTTTCTCTGTCTCAGCCTTTCATACTTAGGAATGATTCCTTACAAACTGTCTTTTCCATTTCTCTTTACTGCCCCCAATGTAACCTAGGAAGCTCTTCTGTTTTTCTACTTCTCTTCCTGTTCTAGTAATTTTTTTTAATGCTTTTCTTTTTTAAAAAATTTATTTATTTTTGGCTGCATTGGGTCTTCGTTGCTGTGCGTGGGTTTTCTGTAGTTGAGGAGAGCGGGGGCTCCTCTTCATTGCGGTGTGCAGGCTTCTCACTGCGGTGGCTTCTCTTGTTGCGGAGCACGGACTCTAGAGCGCAGGCTCCGTAGTTGTGGTGCATGGGCTTAGTTGCTCTGTGGCATGTGGGATCTTCCTGGACCAGGACTCGAACCCATGTCCCCTGCAATGGCAGGCAGATTCTTAACCACCGCGTCACCAAGGAAGCCCTGCTCTAGTATTTTTAAAGTTATTTTAATGTATATCAAATAAGCCTCTCATTTCTTTAGTTTTCTTCCTTATTTTAGCATAATTTGGATTCTGCCTGTGTTGGTCAGGTTTCTCTAGAGATACAGAACCAATGATTCTGTTTATTTGGAAAAATCCAAATAATGCAAATACATACACACATATATAGGTGTGTGTGTGTGTGTGTGTGTGTGTGTATATATAGAGAGAGAGAGAGAGAGAGAGAGAGGGAGAGAGGGATTGTAAGGAATCAGTTCACACAATTATGGAGGCTGAGTTGTCCCAAGATCTGTAGTAGGCAAGTGGGAGACCCGGGAGAGCTCATGGTATAGTTCCAGTCTGAGTCCAAAGGCCTGAGACCCAAGGAATCCAATGGTGTAAGTTCCAGTCCAAAAGTTGGCAGGCTGGAGACCCAAGAAGATACAATGTTTTACAAGTTTGAATGCCAAAAAAGACCATTGTCTCAGCTCAGAACAGTCAGGTAGGAGGAACTCCCTCTTATTTGAGAGAGGATGAGCATTTTTTTTTTTTTTCTATTTAGGCCTTCAGCTGATTGGATGAGGCCCACCCACATTGGGGAGTGCAATCTGCTTTACTCAGTCTATGGAATCAAATGTTAATCTCATTGAAGAACACCCTCATAGACACACCCAAATGTTTGACCAAATGTCTGGGCACCCCATGGCTCAGTCAAGTTGACACATAAAATTAACCCTCACACTGCTAATAGACCAAATCCCATGTGCCGGAGCAAGATTTTCCCCCCTTAACAGGCAGGGAGTGGGGAGGAGACCGACTAAAAGCATACTTTAACCTCTCTCTTGTTCTAGTCCAAAGGACCTTGGAAAGAACACTATGAGAATTAGAGATGATGTATGTAAAACAGCTAGTGCATGGCATAGGACAGGGGCTCAGAAAGAGGAAGCTGTATTGTTCAGCTATTCTTGGTTTCTCTTAGATTTGTATAGATGCTCCTGTGCTGGGTGTTAGACAATACATAAAACAAAAGAAAAAACCAGCACGTCTGCTCTCCAGGAAGTGCTCCCACCAACTGGTCCTGCGGATGAGTGAGTGTAACTTGATGCATTCAACTGGCAAGTAATGGATTGTGCTACCCTGTGGTGGGACAGTGTTAGACCCTGTGGGTACACACAGAAATAAGAGAAGGCCATTTCCCTGGAGGAACTCATTTTCTGAGAGAAAAGATAGTCTAGTAAACAGATTTTTTTAAATGTGAAAAATGCTAATTAGAGAGAGATACAAAGAGTTCCCAGAGCACAGAAATGGAGTGACAAAATCCACCTGTGACAAAATGAGGAGACTGATTTGGGTTTTCAAGGATGAGTATATGTTCTTCATCTGAAGTAAAGGGAAGGAGAATAACAATTATTTTGGGACTTCCCTGGTGGCTCAGTGGTTAAGAATCTGCCTGCTAATGCAGGGGACATGGGTTCAAGCTCTGGTCTGGGAGGATCCCACATGCTGAGGAGAAACTAAGCCCGTGCACCACAACTACTGAGCCTGCGCTCTAGAGCCCACGAGCCACAACTACTGAGCCTGCGCTCTAGAGCCCACGAGCCACAACTACTGAGCCCGTGTGACACAACTACTGAAGCCCATGTGCCTAGAGCCTGTGCTCCGCAACAGAGAAGCCACCGCAATGAGAAGGCTGCGCACTGCATCGAAGAGTAGCCCCCGCTCGCCGCAGCTAGAGAGAGCCTGCGTGCAGCAACCAAGACCCAACACAGCCAAAAGTAAATTAATTAATTTTTAAAAAATAACAATTATTTTGCCTCATGTGTTAGGCACTTCCATGTCTTTCCAATTTTCATGTGTAACATTTTTCATTTAAATTATTCCTAATGAGGACCCCCAGGAAAAAGATGTTAATGTCTTCATTTTACAGATGAAGACAAGGAGGCTCAGAGAGGTTAAGTGACTTGCCCAAGTTTACACAGCAGGGAGGAATGAAGCCTAGATTTGAACCAAGGATTTTCTGATTCGATTCCTCTGGAGGGGAAGGATTGCAAAGACATAGACATATGAAAAAACCTGGGCACACTTTCAACAAGTTTTAGGAGCACATGACCAGGGGTCACACTGCAGGAAAGTCACTGTCTTTTGGGATGTGGCCATTTGTGATGGGGATGGAGCAATGAACTGGAGAGAAGATGCACAGTGGGTGAATGGGGATGGGACACCGATGGGGATGGAGACGGCGATAGGTGTGGGGAGTACTGAGGCTCTCCTGTCTCTCCATATGTGAAGGTATGGGTGGGGTCACGATTATAATGATGTGACATTAAGAGTGTGGAGCTAACATGGACCTTATTTTGAATCCCAGTTCTGCCAATCACCAAGTGGACAATTTAGGCAAGTGACTCAACCTCTCTAAACCTCAGTTCCCCCAACTGTAAAGTTTGGATGATTATAGTGTCCAACTCAAAGGACTGTTGAGGAAAATAAGACAATGTGTGTAAATTGCTGAGTAATGTGCCGGACAACTATTAATTGCTCAATAAATGTAATTGTTATCATTACCATTATTCATTTTCTTGGTGGCATTTAGACCCATTTTTCTAGTGTACCTAATTTAGGGAACTTTAAGGACAGTCATCATGCATTCTTTTTTTTTTTTTTTTAGTGCTTATATATTCACCACTCTTCTACATACTAAGAAACCAGGATTGTACCCTATCCTTTGGGAATAAAGCTTCAAGTTGTCTTGTTCTCAACACAGGTGAGATTTTATTGCTTTTGGTCAAAGATCACTATGAGAGTCACATAATTTATGTTATCATTTTTTTTTTTTTTCTTGCGTTATGCGGGCCTCTCACTGTTGTGGCCCCTCCCATTTGCGGAGCACAGGCTCCGGACGCGCAGGCTCAGCGGCCATGGCTCACGGGCCCAGCCGCTCCGCGGCACGTGGGATCCTCCCGAAACGGGGCACGAACCCGCGTCCCCTGCATCGGCAGGCGGACTCCCAAGCACTGCGCCACCAGGGAAGCCCCATCATGCATTCTTGATAGGCTCTGTGTGTGTATCTATGCAATCATATGCTTTAGATACAGCTGTGCTTTCCAAGGCCCCTGCCCCGCCCCCCGCCCCCAGTAATTTTTGCCAGGCTGCTGGTCTCACAGGTTATTTGTATTTGTTCTGCTATCATATGAGGCCTGCCTCTGCTCCATGATCATTTTTGCAACTCATCTGCAAAGCTGATTAAAGCAAATCCACGTTCATTTTTGTCTGTAAGCCAAGTGGAGGTGAATGCAGTCGTTACGATTGTGTGCAGCTCTTCACCTATGCCTGCGGCTGACATTGCTTATGGGACTCCAGTGATAATGCAGCCCCAGTTCTCTGGAGTGCAGTGAACTAGATTGCATTTGCCATGTGCTCAGTATCATGCCCAGGGCCACAGTCCCATGGACCTGTGTGCAGATTTTCATATGGTCATTTACTGTGTGCTCTTGGGTGGTTTCCTTAAATTCTCTGAACTCAGTTTCCCCACCTGTAAAATGGGGATGATATTCTACATCTTCTAGGGAAGTTGTGTGATTCAAATAAGATTATGTGATTAAAGCATCCACCATCTAGTACATTTTCAATAAATGGAAGCACTTTGCACATTCACCCACTAGACTTTAATTTCCAAAGGAAGGGAACTATGTCTTGTCAGTATTTTTAATCCCAGTGTCTATCACATAGTAAGCACACACATGTGTTTGTTGAATGAATAATCAACTAAGTAAGGTGGGCATTCTTCCATTTTACAGATAAAAAAACTGAAACTCAAAGAGGTGAAGTAGATTATCCATGTTTACACAGTTACCAAGTGGAAGAGAAGGGATATGAACTTGATTTCTAGAGGACTCCAAAGACCACATTCTTTTCTCTGAAACTTGAGTCTTGGTTCTGCCAGATTTTGATGAAAATTAGAATTTAATGTCAATCTCCTTCAACTCTGCTTTCTTAAAGTGATATTAGTAAGAGTAACATTTCCCAAACATCTGTCAGGTACCAGGGACTGTGCTAGATATTTTACAAATGTTACCTTACATAATTTACAGAAATCACTCTTTGAAGTAAATATTAATTTTCCTGGTGGCCATTTGAGGAAACAGACCCAAGTAAGTTGCCTAATGTCACAAAGCAAGGAAGCAAACAAAGCCAGGATTCCACCCCCAGCTTGTTAAATGCCAAGCTGATTTTAAAATTTTCATCCACATCTTTTTCATAACCAGAGTTCTGGGCTCAACATGGGTAGAATCTTTGAGATGAAGGATTTCTAGCAGACTTGTTATAAGAGCTCAAGCAGACAAACCCAGGAAGGCAGATGCTGAATCAGAATCAACATATGTGAGAGTCTCCTTGAGATGTGATGGTTTCTCCCACTCTAATCCCACCAAGACATGGCTGAACTCCATTTACATGCTAGGTAATGGATATGTCCTAAGGCAGAATTATTTATTTAAACCATCAGATGTACAAATCAGATTTCAGTAACCAAGAAAAGTACACTGTATATCTATTTCTATAGAAAAGTCATAGTTAGAACCTTGGTTAACAATTCATGCATATCTCACTAGCCTCCACCACTGTTGCTATTTGAAAATTCCCAAGGAGAATGTGGGGATTTTCCTTGATAGGAAGAAGTCTTTGCAGAGTGCCGAGGTGCTTGGAGAGCACTGTAATTCAGGGTACCCAAACTGCTTTTCTCTGAGAATTCAGAAAGATAACAACCTGACATTGATTTACTCTTCCTCCTTATTAAAAGAACTCCAATTTTGTTCAGGGTAGAAATGTAGCGAACTAAAACTCTTGATTTCCCAGATTCCTTTGAAGCTAGGAGTAGCCAAAATGACACAAGTATAGCTGAAGAGATGAAAACAGTTTGCTGGATGGAGCTTTCAGGAAAGTTTCTGCTTTCTTGATAAAAGGGGATGGATGTTCCTTAACCCATCACTCTTTTTTTTCTTCCCAGTTTTATTGAGATATAATTGACACACAGCACTGTATGTTTAAGGTGTACATAATGATTTGACTTACGTACAGCATGAAGTGATTACCACAGTAAGTTTAGTGAATATCCATCATCTCCTATAGATATGACATTAAAAAAATAGAAAAAATATAGTTTTTCTTTGTGATGAGAACTCAGGATTTACTCTCAACAACTTTCACATACATTGTACAGCAGTGTTAATTATATTTATCATGTTGTACATTACTTCCCTCGTACTTATTTATCTTATAACTGAAAGTTTGTACTTTTTGAGTACTTTCATCCAGTTCCCTCACCCCTACCCCCACCTCTGATAACTACAAATCTGATCTCTTTTTCTATGAGTTTGTTTGTTTTTGAAGTGTGATTGACCTAAAACACTATATTAGTTCCTGACACCAACATAGTGATTTGATATTTCTATACATTTCAAATTGATCACTGTGATAATCTAGTGGTTATCTATCACCATATGAAGCTATTCCATAATTATTGACTGTATTCCCCACACTGTACATTTCATACCTGTAACTCATTTATTTTGTAACTGAATGTTAACCCATCACTCTTACCACTAATACTACTACTAAATACACACACACACACACACACACACACACAGGATCACACACATACATGCACATTTCCTGCTTGATGTTACCTGTATTTGGATATGATGCCTGAAATAGAGCAGACCATGAGGGAAAAGCTTAGAGAACTGCAGAGATGCTGGTCTGAGACCACTTGACCGTTGAACCAATGTCAGCAACCTTCTTGTTATGTGAAGGAGGGACCTACCTGTATAATTGACCAGTCTATTACGTGTAGCTGAGAGCATCCCCAAATGAATTATACGGATTTGCTGAGGCATGTCTTGTAAGACCTATCACTTAGAAGAGCATGTTGCCTGATTTTTAAAAGTAAATCACTAGTGAGTGTCCTATAGTTGGGGTGGGTAGAGGCGGGAAACAAAATAGCCTGGTCTTCATCTCCTGAGCTGGTCTCAGAGTTTTATTTTTGAGTCTTTTAATGAATCTAATTTTGAGGAGAAAGCAAGGCTCCCTTCCTCCCTGCATTGTATATCGGGGAGCTACAAGGTCAGTGGGGCATTGAATGGGCCCATGAAGGAGAACTCTGACAATGTCTCATATGGATGGAAAATGTAGAGACATTTATCACCCTTTTAAAAGATCGAATTTCCCAGAGGGAAAGCAATAGGCTTTTTATTTGAGGATGATGGATTCAGAAACCAAGCAGCATGGTGGAAGGCAGGCATAAATAAATATGATCATTTCTGAGGTGGATTCATCAACTTAATCCATGAAGACAGCCTGGTTTTTGTGTAATTTACCCCTTGCTCACATCACAATCCTTTCTTAGTGTTGGGAGTGAGGGCTGTAGAACTACCTAAGCCAGTGAGAACCATTATGGTAGTTGGAGACGAATTGCCTTAAAGGGATAACATATGATGAAATGCACCTGTTCCACCACTGACTCTTAAATAGATTTGGCACATCTGTGCAAAGAGCTTTGCATCATTTGGAAACACTGACAGGGCCACCAATTACAGTCATCTGGGCTGTGCAGTATACAAAGCCAGGGGGCGCCAATTGCATAAGATGACCATATGTGACAGCCCCATGAGCAGTACCTGGTGACTTTGTCTCTCATGCTCGTCCCAGCTTCTCTGGCACCTACCCTTTTCCCCCATTTCTATTAATTCATTCATCTTCCAATTCAAGAAAATATTTTTGAGCCCTCACTCTGTTCCAGACGCTTTCCTAGGGACTGAGAAAACGGGTGAAAAACACGCAGACCTGGCCCGCTCTTATAAAGCCAATGCCTAATGTGGAAGATAAATATTAAATAAACTCAGAAATAAATGTAAATATGATGATCATGGAAAGAAGAGGTGTATGGTAGTAGGAAAACTTAAAATGTAGGGTTTTCCGTTGGCCTGAAAAGTCAGGGAGCACTTGAGCTGGAGTCTGAAGGACAAATGGAATTTACTGAGGCAAAGGGAAGGAAGGAGCGTTCCCCGCTGAGCGAACAGCATGTTCTGAGTCCTGTGGTGCGGGGAAGTGTGTGAGGGACTGAGACCTGGTGCGGTGAGTGGGGGTGGGAGGTGCTTAAGCTCTAACCTAATTCACCTGTGTCTGATTTTGCAAACCTGTTTGGACCTACTTATTTGCCCTCTGCTCTAAGTTTCAGTTTTGCCTCCTTACCTCACCCTCATCCAAGCCCCCATCACCTAGCTCTGCCAAGCCACAGTAGAGGATGGAGCTTCGCCTCTCACCTGTCCTTGAGATTCACAGGATGAGATGCTGGATATAACCACAGCATTGTTCAACTCCCCAGCATCCAAAAAACCCAGGGCTCTCAAAGCAAAATGTTCTTCCTCCGGATGGGACCAGATGGGCTTCCCAGATATTCTCCATTTGCCATCTCAAAAATAAGCCTGGCTTTTCCACTCTCATGCCTCATCTTAGCATGTGGACCTCAAATTTATCCTCATTGCCAATCCTTTCAGAAAATGAAGAGTTGAAAGAGCCAAGAGGAAAGGGAGGAGGGAACAAAGAATACATGAACTCTTTCTTAAGAAATCTGAAGGGCAGTAGATGGAGGAAAGGACTGTGCTTGCTCCATCCTCTTGGCATGGGCTTCATAGAGCCAGGGTCTCACCCCAGCTGTGCCACTTTTTATCCAGGTGATTCTGGCAGAGCATTACATTGCACTCAGTCTGTTTCCTCAACTCCTATAAAAAGGATACTTACATTCAAGAATTGTTTTGGGGCTTCCCTGGTGGCGCAGTGGTTGAGAGTCCACCTGCCAATGCAGGGGACACGGGTAGGTGCCCAGGTCCAGGAAGATACCACATGCCGCGGAGCAGCTGGGCCCGTGAGCCATGGCCGCTGAGCCTGCGCGTCCGGAGCCTGTGCTCCACAACAGGAGAGACCACAGCAGTGAGAGGCCCGCGTACCTCAAAAAAAAAAAAAAAAAAAAAAAAAAAAAAAATTGTTTTGATGATTAAGTCAAATAATTCATAAAGTACTTAGGATACATGAAAAGTTGTAAATAAATCTTAGCTGGTATTTTTTTATTATTATTAACAAGTATAAGGATGAGAAAGTCAGACTTTTGCTTATCAGATCAGAAAACATTTTAAAAAATGACTAGAGCTCATAAAGATTATAGAACAATATTTTCAGACTGTCAACCTAGACCTCAGACATTGAAATATCCAAGGATGACCATCTGCCAGAGGTGTTGTAGAGGAGATTCCCACTTCGAATGTCCTTCTGTGAGGGGCAGCAGAGGAAGGGCATTGTGTTAAATCAGCAGGATGCTCCTTCGCCACCAGATACTCTGAAGTTGTGCTACTATTCTAAGAGGTTCTGTTCTTTGGAGATAGCTTGGTGTCATTACTTCCTCCTATTATCTATCTACCTATATATCTATCCATTATCTATCTATCTATCTGTCTTATTTATGAGATAAATCTGGAGTTTCCAGATGATAGCATCCTTATCTGATGGAATTTTGAACCTCTGTTGATGCTGATGAAGCTCAGTTAAGAAGCCAGATCTTCCTATCCCTTCAGTATATTTTTATCAGCCTCTTATTGTCATGGAAGAACCTGAGGTCTTTGCATAGATAGAAGTGGGTTTCAGTCCCTCTTATCTGGCTGTGTGACCTTGAGTAAGTTGTTTACCCTCTCTGAGCCCTGTTTCCTTATGTATCAGAAAATGATATCCACATATGAGCAGTGTGGTTTGGAAGAGGTTAGAGATAATGACTTATGTAGTGCCTAACACAATATCTGACATAGAGTTGGGACACAGGAACTAGAAATTATAGCAATCAACACAAAAATAATAATGGTTATTATTATTGCTACTACTATTTATTCAGTATATTTTTAAACTATAAAAAGAGCTATTCCATTTGAAGCAGTCAGCCACAGAGAAGGAATATTCTGTATTATTGAGGGAGAGACCCACACAGTGAGATGAGAAAGGCCCGATCTTCAGACTTTTGGGCTGTGTGTGTGTGTGTGTTTCTCTATGTGTGTGTTGTAAGACTGGCAGCCCTAAAAAGAAGTTATAAGAGTAGCTACCAGGGGATAAACTGATCACAAAGCTGAGTGTAAGCAAGAATTATGCTTTCCTTCTGTGCTCCAGGAACGGCACACCCTCTGGGGGCTGGTTTTCTTTTGTAATCTTAGTAACTCAGCCGAGCTGCAGACAACCAACCTTATATCAATTGGGGGCCCTGCAGGGGAGCTCAGGCACTAGGACACCCAGGAACAACAGTTTTGCCTATTAGTTACCACTCGCTATGGTGTGTGTGTGTGTGTGTGTGTGTGTGTGTGTGTGTGTGTGTGTGTGTGTGTGTGTGTGTGTGAGTGATCATGCTAGGATGATTCTAGGTCTTCGTGGGACCTGGTGGTGAGAACTGCTGAACTCTGGCCACAAAACAACACAACTCCATTCAAACATGGCTTCTAGCAGCCAAAGCCCACATCCCTAGGATGACCCCAGCCCCCCAATTAAAATGTCTGCCTGAGAAAGCTGAGTTCTGCTAGGAAATTGCTGTTTGTTCTAGCCAATACCTGACGATAGACCCCTGACCTCCCTTCCTTACACCATTGACTGAAAAGGTCTGACAGTTGTGAATATGCATCTCAAGTGTTTTTCTGAAGGACCTGAAAGCCTTTCATTTTAAATGTACTCAGCAGAAAAGACAGGTCCTCTGTCTCGCAATCGCTGTGCCCTAACTGCCAGCTAGCAGACACAGCTGGCTTAATCGCTTTTACCCTAATCAACCCTTTGTGTTTTCTCTCCTCTGACTCAACTGAATGCCCACTCCTCCTCTCCCTCATCCTCCCTTTAAAAGGCTCAAACCACCTCTGCACGAATTGGAATAAAGTTCAGGTTTTTCCCCTGCTGTCAGTAGTTACTGAATAAAATCTGTTTTCACTGCTTTAACTAATGTCCTTTGATGTGGAAATGTTTTCACAGGGCAGGGTGGATGTATTTCTTTAATGTCTGGCCCCTGACAGAGGGTCAAGGGATGTTTCTCTTCTTTCTTTCCTTTCTCCCGAACAAGAGACTGCTCCAGGCTACTGTTATAGTGTCTAGATATTAAGACCATGGGCATCAAATGGGAATAATAATAGTAAGAGCTGCCTAATGAAGTTGTCTTGAGAATTGTTAATGGAGTTAGTTGATCTAGAGAAACAAGAGCATTTCAGGCTCCCCACCGTCCCCTGGGATGCACCATGAATTCCAGGAATCTCCTAAAAATCTTGCAGCTCTCAGGCCACAGACCCTTTTTGGAGGTGGATATCAAGGCCTATCCAAGGTGAAGCTGGAAGGCATGGTGCAGCTCTGGAGCATTTAAATATATGCCAGGTATTGAACAAGGGACTTGACATTCTTTATCTCAGGTAGGTCTTCCAACAGAACTTCTTGTCGGTAAAGTAAGGGGACAAAAGCAGATTGGCCACATGAGTTTCTCTCTTTTCTCTCCTGAAACCGCATTGGAGAGGTAGCAAAAAAGGAAAGAAGGAAGGGATGGAGAGAGAGAAGGAGGAAGGAAAGGAAGAAGGGAGGAGGGAGGGAGAGAGGGAGAAAGGGAGGTACTATCTTACAAAGACGGAGCACAGGAGAAGAGAGAGCAGACCAGGAGAGATTTAGGTGATTCTGGAAGGTGGAAAGCAGATGAAGAGGTGATGAGTGGCATCACAAAGTGGAGACAGCTGTAATACAGGCATCCTAATGCACGGGACGCTAGGGAAGGTGGGGATGAGTCACACCTAACAACTTACATAGAGCTGTTGACTCTCTGGGTCCCCCCCGCCTGACACAGTCAGACAACTACCTCTCTCCCCTCCCTTTACCCTTACCACACGGAAGTGGGATTTCTGTGGTAATAAACAAGAAAGCCTCAAGACTCAAGGTGTCAACAGGCACAGCAGGCAATTGAGAGTTGGGTAAACACTGGGGCAGCTCAGCTCCCTTCTCCCCTCACCCACAGGCTTGGGGGGTTTTACCTGGAGAAACGGACAGATCCATGAGAAAAGACATCAAGATACTGAAATATTTATGGTTCCCAAGTGAATAGGCTTACTCACCACCTCATTATCCTGCAGGGAAGTCCATCAGTCAACACCCTGTCCCACCCATGGAAGTCACAGAGGGCTTCCTAGAGTTCTACTCTTCCTTCTGACCACCACACAGGGCAGGGAGTCTCCAATCTGCAAGAGAATGACATGAACAAGCAAGGAACCAGGAGAGAACAGGAGAAATCTGCAGTATTTAAATATGTGCAGGTAAATATTAGAAGAATCAGCTTATGGGGTGGAGAGTTACTGCCCCAGGGATCAGGATTCAGGAGTGAGGAGGCTTGAAACTGTTGATTTTCATTACAAGACTTTCAGTACTCTTTGATTAAAAAAAATAATCTGTGTATATTACTCTGGCAAATATAAAATTTAATTTTAAAACAACATTCTTATAAGGAAGGAACACTTCCCATTGAATAGGTGAGTAAACTGAGGCTCAGAAAGATTAGGTGACTTGCCCAGTATCACATAGCAAGTAAATCATAGAGTCAGATTTGAATCCACAAGTGTCTGTATTAAAACCTCAGAGCATTCCTATTCCTCATGAGTGATTCCTTGCTTGCTATGTAAAATTGGTCAAGAAAATCAGAGGTAACATTCCCCTTGTGAGCCTCCTATGAGGTCATTTAGAGTGAGTTGGCTGTGCAGTAAACTCTAAAAGTTCCTCATTAAGAGAACGAGGCTGGGGGCCCTGAGTACAACTGTCTAATCACTGCATGATTCTAGGCATCATCTCCACAGTGGCTGCGACTGTTGAAACTCAATATGGCGGCCCCGGAGGACTAATGGAAGACAGCAAGGAATGGAAAAAATGCAGCCTATTTTAACATTATTGATGTCTAACTGCATTGGGAACTGGAGAGTTTTGAGGCATTCTTTTAGAGATTTTGAAAAAATCTCCTTCCCTTAAATAAATAAATAAATAAATAAAATGGGTTCAATGCCAGAAATCCCAGTCTTTGCAAGAGTTGTTTCAAGTGTTAGCAGGATTTTTCACAGTTTGGGCAGCCCCGAAGAATGCCAACCTCTTGTTTTGTGTGCTGCCATTAAAGGCAGCAGTGCAGGGCTGCTAGAAGTTTAATCTAGATGTTTATAGATAGAGACTGATCAATTAGGAGGATGAAAGAGGTTGAGGAGGACATACTATCTTTGGGTCTGACAGCTCAAAGGCAGGTGGAGCTGAGGTTGAGGAATCCAAAGATGGGAGGCTTTTGTTGTCTCTTTTTGGAGGAAAGCACCCTTATCCAGGTCAATTTGAAATACGAGTTCTGCTTATCAAAGGCCATTTCCTCTCAGAGGCCTCCTCTGACTGCCCACAGTTACCACCATGGGATAGGTTAGGTGTCCAGCTTTTGGCTCCTATGGAAGCCCCTGCTACAATCCCTATGTTAGCGCTAACTATGCTTAAGTGGAATTGTTAGGCTTACTTTTTCACCTTCCCTACCTGATAGTAAGCTTTGCAAGGTTATGGACTACACTTGTGCAGTACAGTATCTCATCACCTGGCAGATTACCTGGCACACAGCAGCCTTAATAAATATTTCCTGATAGGCCAAAAGAGTGGAACACCGTAACTCAACAGTACATCCTCCCAAGAAGATGTTTCTTTGTTTTTCTGAGAGGTAGGGTCCACCTTCCCATCCTTACTTAGAATAGCTGAAATGTGACATTCATGCTCACCACAATCTTTAAAAAAAAATTATATTGAAGTATAGTTGATTTACAATGTTGTGTTAGTTTCTGGTATAAGGCAAGGTAACTCAATTATACACACATACACACACACACACACACACACACACATATTCTTTTTCATATTCTTTTCTATTATGGTGTATCACAGGATACTGAATGGAGTTCCCTGTGCTACACAGTAGCACCTTTTTTATCCATTATATATAATAGTTTGCATCTGCTAATTCCAAACTCCCAGTCCATGCCTCCTCCAATCCCTTCCCCCTTGGGAACCACAAGTCCGTTCTCCATGTCTGTGAGTCTGTTTCTGTCTCATAGATAAGTTCATTTGTGTCATATTTTGATTTCACATAAAACTGATATCATCACAAACCTTTTGTTGTTGTTGCCATTGTTGTTGAAACAATCCTAGACAATGTGTATGGATTGTGCACGAAGTGGGGATAACACACATATGTTAGAATAACGAGACAATCTTAGCCTGTAGAACAACCATCACTCCCTCAACCACGGCCCCTGAACCCTTTTTCTGAGTGGATTTTGTGTATCGCTATATTCAGTCTTCCAGCTTTCCAAATATTACAGTTCGTCAGGAAAGTCCTGCCTGACTTGGTCCCTTGTTACAGCAGAGTGTACCAGGACCTCTGTGTTGGTATGTCTGCAGTCCTCTTCCTTTGCTTCTTTTGGGAAGCCACCAGCCTCAGGCTTCAGCCAGTGAGAAGCGAATTTAATTTCTCTTGTTGGCTGCCATCTTCTTATTTTTTCTCTCTTCTTCATTTTACCTGAAATAACAGTAAGTGTAAACTGTTAAAGCATAAGACGCATGGTAAGGTTTAGGTAGGTGAAAGGTTGGTGAGCTAGCTCATAGCTGGGATGCCAAAGAAATGGAAAGGCTGGCTTTCCAGACCATTGTGAGCTTCAAGCTCATGGCTGCAGTGAGACTAGGACGTAAAAACTGGAAGGGGTTTTAATGTACTGGGTCTGACCACCTCTGCTGATAGTTGGAAGGCTCACAGAGGGGAAGTGAACCACTCCCAAGCCTAGGAAATCTCTTTCAGCAACTAGGGAAGTAATTTGGTAATGGGAATGACATTTTAAAATAATATTACTTGTTTGTTTTTGTCTTCTGCCACAAGAATCGAGACAGCCATTGTATCATTAGAGCCCCAGGGAAAACAAGAGAAATAAATAATCTCAGAAAAGAGCTGGTTAAATATAGGTGAAATCCTCCCACAATAGGAAAAAGTGGAATCCCCCCACCCGTGTCTTTTTTTCTGGCTCAGTATGAATTGAGCTAAGGAAAAAAAGATGTTGGGAAACACATGGATCCTTATCATCTCTTTTCAGGATCAAGCCAGGAGGTAGGTTGGGATTTGGAGACTAGACGCCTTCCAAGCCGCCCCTATACCAATATGGAGACTTCCATATCAAACTGATGGTGGCACAACAAGATTGGAGGGCAGGGGGGAGACCACATAAGCATTCTCAAGTGACCCTAGAGTCCCATGCTGTAGAATGGACCAAGAGGTTTCCCCATGCATGGTGATGGGAGAGGAAGGGTATACCTGAGTCTATTATCTGGAGTTGACCAGAATGAGGCAAGTTACCCTGTTACTGGGGGCTACGGTATAAGATTCCTAGAGCTGGGGCCACATTAAAATCAAGTGTATTCAGCCCTAGCAACAGCCAGCATGGGGTTGAGTCAGAATCTGGGTCCTGACAAAATGAGAACACAGTTCATGAATTCAGCAGCCCCAGGCCTTTCCACCAGATCCTGATGCCGGCCAGTGACCAGTTGGGCACAGTGCATTGCCGCAGAGAACAGGGGAGCCAGAAGTACATAAGCACCCAAGGTCCTCCTCTTCCCCTCTTCCAATGCCCAGAATATCTCTTGGGAATGATCAGGAGGAGAGGAAGGAATCTGGAAAGACCACATTACAAAACAAACAAACAAACAAACAAGCAGAATTTTCCTATAGTTATTGTTTACATTATTAGACAGGACTACGCTTAGTGTATTTGCATTAAATTTAGCATCCCTCCCCCCCAACTGTCATTTACTCACCAAAGCAAATGAGAGAATTCCTAAAGAATGTAAGGCTAGTCATAGAAGGTAAGTAAGGTGCACATTTCTTTGCACACCTCTATGTAGTATGAGCACATCTACAACCCGGCTATAAGTTTTAAGTGCTATTGCTGAGCTTTCTATCTCCCTTAATTCATTCTGGTGCCAAAGGCAGGTGCTTACTCAAAGGCATTACTTACTGGTGAGGCTCATTGGTGAGCCATGGAGATGCCATGGGTGCCAGAAAGTGAATAAGTGAAAAAGGGCCATTGATTCAGGCTTTTTGTGAATGACCACTCTGTCCCTGCCATGAGGAGTGGGCATCATGGACAATTCAATGCCGTCTTCCCTTTCTAGCACGTGGGAGCCTACAGTGTTCCCTTAGAGTAACGTCATCTTTGTTCTTCACAGCCACGACAGTTAGAGCCATTACATTTTCTTCAGTTAGAGGGGACTTTAAAGATTATCTACTCCAATTCCTTTATCTCACTTGGGGAAACCAAGGCTTTGTGAGGCAAGGTGAGTTTTTGCCCATGGCCACAAAGAAAGTAGCAGAGGCAAGGCCACTGGCGTTCTCTGCTGGTCTGCATTTTCAGCCTTCCCTGTACATAAAAGATCACACCCAAAGTAAAAACCATCTGGTCTACATGACTGAAGCGTTTGCCACTGGCAAACAGGAGGCTGAACCCTGATGGTTTCTGGGAACTCTGGCAACTCTCTGACCCCTGAGACTCAGTTCCGTACACTTTTCCCCTGAGCCTTGGCACATCCCAAACTTGGTAGCCCTAGAAGAAGGAGGAGCACCATCACTGGGACTTGCAAAATCCCAAGAAAACACTGACATGTGGACAGCAGGATTCAGTGTTCTCTGTCTTCTCAAGTGGAATCCACAGGATGCCAAAAAGACAAATGCATTTTTCTCCTCCAAATTATTCCTCCTACAAATGCTAAGTATCTCCATCTGGGAAGCATTTAACATTTCAAGCAGCTATCGCTGATCTGTAGGAGGACTCGCCAAGTATCAACTGTCTCCCTAAAATAACTCCCCTTACTGCTGCAGGAGTTGCCGAGATCCATCCCAGGCAGGAGATACACAGTGTTTCTGGGGAGGCCCCAAAGTTAGAGGAAAACAAAGACAACCATACCCTCACCTGCGTCCAACCACTCTTCTCTCTTCAGAGGTGTGTTTCAACGAGATAGCGTACAGATGGCATTGCATTCCCCTCCTGGAAGGATGGATTTCCAGAAAGAATTTCCTCAATGACATTCCCCCAGATGACAGTCTCACGTTTCTTCTAACACCTTAAGTTCATTCAGATACAGGAAACCATACACATTTCCTGCTAGGCTGAGGTAGAACTCGTCCCAGAAAAGGTGGCAGTGATGGGAATAGCTGAGCTCTGAATAAGATCCAAGAACTTGTCTTTACCACTTTCCCTTCTGCTCAAAGTTGCCAAATCCAACTATGGGGGAATGAACACCGGGTTAACATCTCCAAGCTACTAATCCTGCATCTATCCATCTACCTATCCTCTGTTTATTTATTGTCTACAGTGTAGCTGTTGCTGGGAAGGTCCCCAAGATAGAGAAGACACACAGCCTCTGTCATCACAGAGTGTGTCAATTAATGGGGGGGGGGTGTATAAAGTATGTTCACAAATATCCCTGAATCTGGGTAGGATGGTGTGGGACATCCTGATAAGGAACCATAGAAATTGGAAGAAGGAGAAGTCATTGCTCACTGAGAGGCCAGGGAAGACTTCGTCGTGTATATGGCATTTGTCCTAAACCTTTAAGGAGGGGTATTAGAACAAGTAGGAATCCGTTGAGGGAAGGGCATCTCAGGTGCATGGAGGAGATTGAGCAAAGGCAATTCAGGGTTGTGAAAGTGACCCAAGCTGAATTTCACTTATTCATTCTTTCCTTCATTCCTTCATTGAAAGTGACATATTTACTGAGCACAGAGTATGTTCTGGGCCACGGAGCTAGGAACTGGGCACAGTAAGACACATAAACATGACCTCAAAGAGTTTTATCAAGTGGGCTCATTAGAGAAGTTGAGGAGAAAGTATATATAGGGTGACAAGGATAATAACCAAGGAACCACTGGAGACCATGGGAGAACAAAGGATGGGCTCTTGACTCAGACGTGGGAGGCCAGGAAGACGTCCTGCAGGGGGAGAAAGCAGTCAAATGCCAACCGTGGAAGGAGAAGTGAGTTTCAAGGAGTGCTCTGTGTGGGCACAAGCTCTGTGGCCAGAGGCGAGAGGGCAGTGTGCCAGGTAGGAGGGTGGCAACAGAGTGGGACTTGATTAAGGAGTTTGAATGCAGTTTCTTAGCATGGGGAGATCCTCTAGCCCTCCTTCTGTTTATGCTGCTGCAATGGGAAAGAGCGAGGGAGTTGATTCACAGCAGCGCCGGGAGTCTTGCTGGCAGCCCGTGATGGGTGGGAATGTCTAGCTCTGAAAATGTGCAAAGCTACTGTCTACCACTTGTTTGTCAGTATTCTCATCCCATTTCGTGCTGTTGGTTCTCTTTTCCTGATGTGTTGGTCTCGGTTGCCAGTGACTTTATGGAGATCAGGGAATAAGCCATGGCAGCAGGTAGTGCAGGGCTGAGCTACGTGGTATATAGATTCTCAGTGTGAACTGGATGACCTGTTGGCAATTTGCATTTTGTGTGTGTGTGTATAACTGAAGGGATGCTAGGCATGTGATTCTGTGGGGGCTGAAATATGGGCTTATTCTTTTATTTGAGAGACTGAAATATTTCTCCAGCTATTATCGTCATTGTCGATTCTTCCTTTATGTACTCAATCCTTTGTTCCCTTCCTTATGAATGATAGTTGATTGGCTAAGAAGATAATCTTTTGAAAGAAGACATTCTGAGATAATATATGTCTCAATACATGGTCAGCATTGATGATTGGCCACCTCAACATTTGTCAGCTGATGCTTAAAAAATAGAAAAGTATCTCTTGCAAGTTTTTGGAAATTGAGAAATTCAGTAAATCCCTGAATGTCATCTAAAGGAGAAAAAAATATTACTTTTTAGTAAACATTCAAAAGTATTGTTGAATATTCCAAAAAAAGTTAAAAAATAAAAAACCTAGTATCACTGTAATATGTTAATATGTTGTTGCATTTTTTAAATTCCTTTATACGTATATCATGTTATGTACTGATTTACAGGATGCATTTAAAAATAATATAAATATCGTGTAGAGACTAAATCCTTTTATATAAACATAATTTTTAATATGTAGCTGCATAGTCTGAGAACTTAGGCCTCGAGGGGAAAATAGACATTAATCCAATAATACTCCAAATAAATATGGAATTTCTGCTATGAGAAATGCTGCAAAGGAAATGCTTCAGTTAAGAGTACATGGTAGGGGATTTGACCCGAAGGTCAGGGAAAGCTTCTACAAGAAGCCTTGAAATGACTGATTTGAAATCTAAATGATAATTACACATTGTTGCCCGGCAGGGGTGGGGCAGAGGTGGGATGAGCAGGTGCTCCAGCAAAGATGACAGTATATGGGCTTCCCTGGTGGCACAGTGGTTGAGAGTCAGCCTGCCAATGCAGGGGACACAGGTTCGTGTCCTGGTCCGGGAAGATCCCACATGCCGCGGAGCGGCTGGCCCCATGAGACATGGCCTCTGAGCCTGCGTGTCCAGAGCCTGTGCTCCGCAACGGGAGAGGCCACAACAGTGACAGGCCCGCCAAAAACAAAAAAAAACAAAAAAAAACAAAAGATGACAGTATATGCAAAGTACCTGCAACAGGTAGCAGGATTCCTTTTTGGGAACTTCTATCTTCTAACTGATTTTCACTGCTCTTTGTATGTCTTCACTTGCCTCTGGCCATCTTATTGAACTCTCTGTACTTCTAATTATTTTTCAGTTGACTCATTGAACTGCCTTCTCTTTCCTCCTCTCCCCAGTCCCTGGAAACAAACCTTCTACTCTCTGTTTGCATGAGTTTGACTGTCTTAGATGCCTCATATAAATGGAATCATGCAGTGTTTGTCCTTCTCTGACTGGCTTATTTCGCTTAGGGTTCTCAACTTCATCCATGTTGTTGCATGTGGCAGGATTTCGTTCTTTTTCTATCGCATATACATACCACATTTTCTTTATCCACTCATCAGTTGATAGACACTTGGGTAGTTTCTACATCCTGGCTATTGTGAATAGTGCTGCAGTGAACATGAGAGTGCTTATACCTCTTTGAAATCCTGATTTTAATTCTTGTAGGTATATGTCCAGAAATAGGGTTGCTGGATGACATGGTAGTTCTATTTTTAATTTTTTGGGGAACCTCCATACAGCTTTCCATAGTGGCTGCACCATTTTGTATTCCTATCAACAGTGTGCAAGTGTTCCAATTTCTCCACATTCTCTCTGACACTTGTTATCTTTTGCCTTTTTGATAATACCCATCTAAAAGGTAAGAAATGATAGTTCATTGTGGTTTTGATTTTTAAACTAATACTTTATTTTTCTACTTGTCTTCTTTAGTATCTAAACTATTGAAAAGCAAGGACCCTTGTTTTTTTCCAGGATTTTAATGGGACTGTTTCTGGTGTTTTATAGTTGGATAAAGAGTTGGCTGTTGATATGTGAGAGCTGTTCTTTACAAGGTTAGCTAAGTATTCCTCTCTTCCAAGATTTCCGCCTTTTTCTAATAAGTTGGAGATGAATATTGAATTTTGTCAAAAACCTTTTGGTATTTGGTTATGGTCTTTCTCCTTTGACCCACTGATAGGATAACTTATGTTAACAGATTTCTAAACATTAAATGATTCCTTATATTAAATCATCCTTGGTTTCCTGGAATAAAATTTCTTTAGTCATGGTGAGTTCCTCTTCCAAAGCATAGCTGAATTAGGTTTGCTGGTATTTTATTTAGCATGTTTATATCTATATCAATAAGTAAGATTTTTCTCCTTCTTTGGCTATTGTTATTAGATCTTAGCAACAGACTCATGTCAACCTCAGTAAAGAAATGAGGACATATTTTATCTTTTAATTTTCTCCTGAATAGTTACATATCATTGGAATTATTTATTTTTCAATTTTTTGAAATAACTAAGTTTAAAATGATTTAGGCCTACTATCTTCTTCAGAGATGATTTTTATATGACTTATTCAGTTTCTACCAAAGTTAGTGTTATACTCAGATTCCCATTGAGTTAATTTTAATTTGTATTTTCTTAGAAAACCATCAATATCATTAAGATTTTCAAATTTATTTGTATATGATTATATAGTTATTTTACATTGCATTATCTTATACATGATTAATTTGTGGGTTTTTATTCTATTATTTCTCCTTAGTATTGAGAGGCTATATAAAGCACCAGTTAGAATTCAGTCAAGGAACAGAATGGCAGAATTTTTTTTTTTTTTTTTTTTTTTTTGTGGTACGCGGACCTCTCACTGTTGTGGCCTCTCCTGTTGCGGAGCACAGGCTCCAGACACACAGGCTCAGCGGCCATGGCTCATGGGCCCAGCCGCTCCGTGGCATGTGGGATCTTCCCGGACCGGAGCACGAACCCGCGTCCCCTGCATCGGCAGGCGGACTCTCAACCACTGCGCCACCAGGGAAGCCCCAGAATGGCAGGATTTTAATCCCACCTCTGTCACTTGCCACTTGGATGATCTTGGGCTCCTTAGTTCTGCCCTGTCTTCCTCAACTTCATTTGTAAAATGGGAACAGTAACAGTACCCTCCTTTGTAGCAGGCTCATACTAATAATATTAGCTAATTTTCTATTTTCTAAAAAATACTTGTTTTTACAAAGAAAAGTAGCATTCAGATTTACATGTTAACTACACAGGGTATTCATTTTTTTTCTTACATTGTTGGGGTTTTAAAAATATATCCTTCATTTCTTTCTTACACTTTCCTTAGTTTTCATTTGCTGCCTTTAAAAAAAAATCTCCTTAATGTACCTTCCTTAGTTAATTTCTTTTCATTCTTTCTTGTTTAATAATAAAATTTCAGGCTGAAATCTTGGGCCATCACATTTTCATATTCTGTGTTTTCTCAGATCATTAATTTCTAAATACTCTAAAACCAATATTTTCAATCTGTGAAGGATTGGGTTTCTCTAGTTTTAGTTTACTTTTTTATTTGTTTATTTAGATTTTAAAGAGTATTTTCTATTATATATTCCCAGAAAATAGTATTTTCTATATATTTCTATATACTCTTCTAAATTAGTATTTTCTATGTATCTCCAGAGAATGTGACCTGAACTAACATTTCATATTGTGTGTATGACCTAATAGTATATAAATTTTGGAAATTGTATTAATTGATGTCTTGAAAGAAGTTTGATTATCTTCTTTTTGTTTTTTTAAATAAGTTTATTTATTTTTTGGCTGTGTTGGGTTTTTGTTGCTATGCGCGGGCTTTCTCTAGTTGCTGAGAGCGGGGGCTCCTCTTCCTTGCGGTGCGCGAACTTCTCATTGCAGTGGCTTCTCTTGTTGCAGAGCGCGGGCTTCAGTAGTTGTGGTGTACGGGCTTCAGTAGTTGTGACTCGCAGGCTCTAGAGCACAGGCTCAGTAGTTGTGGTGCACGGGCTTAGTTGCTCTGTGGCATGTGGGATCTTCGCAGACCGGGGCTCAAACCTGTGTCCCCTGCATTGGCAGGCGGATTCTTAAACACTGCACCACCAGGGAAGTCCCTGCATTATCTTCTTGACGTAACATTTGAAACTCCGTTCAATCAGTATTAATCATATTATGCAGATCCCTTATATCCTTACTTATTTTTGTCTGCTTAATCTGTCAAAGACTCTGTGTTAAAATCTCATAGCACCAACGTGTCTTTGTCATTTGTCCCTTGTATTTCTGGTAATTTTAGCTCTAGGTATTTAATGATTTCAGCAAGTAAACATTTATGACTGTTGATCTGCCTTGTGAATTGCATATTTACCAGTATAAAATAATTCTGCTGTTCTATTTTAAGATATTTTACTTGAGTTCGACAGTGTCTGACATTCATTTTGCAGCTCCTGGATTAACTTTTGTTTGCAATAGACTGGCACCTCTTTCCTCATTCTTTGCATGTAACCCAAATATATAATTTTGTTTTAGGACTGGCCAGTGTAAACAGCATAAGGTTTCATTTAAAGTTTTGACCCAATATCAGAGTCTCTGACTTTCAGTTGGGGAGCTTAAAAGATGTACATTTATCACCGTAACACCTTTGTTTGAGTTCACTTCTATCATTTTGTTTTCCAGTTTCCCCAGTATTAGCAACTGTTCCTCCATTCATTTTTTGCTATAGAAGGCACAATAATGACGCAGTTAACAATAAACCTGGATCAATCTCCAGCTCTCTAACTAGCTGTGGGCATACAGTCCAGAAGTACACTTCAGGTCATATAAATTACCGAGAGTGTGTTCAGAGAAGTGTGGCCCCAGTAAAAGTTGCAACATATTCTTACATGAGGATTAGGTGAAGAAACTAGACTGGGGGGAAAAGTTGAAGAGCTGATTGTCATGAAGAGAGGGGTGGGGAGGGAGAGTGAAAGAGAGGGAGGGAGGGAGGAAGAGAGAGATTTTAGAGTGATTTTGTAGAGTTTCTGGATCAGAATTCTGAACAATACATAGGTGTTGGGAACTCAGGACCAGGAAAAAAATGCCAAAATTGGACTCTGTTCCTCCATAAAGTTGTGAGTTCACAATCATTAGAGCTGTGCAAGAAAAACCTGGATAACATCAGAATAGACTTTAGCTGATTCATATTCTGAGCAGAGACTGCAACTCATTAACATCCCAAATCATTCAAAACTCTGAAGGCTTGTAATTACTTGAGAAACAGTGACATTGACAAGATCTTCTAACTTTGTAGACTTTTAAACTTCTTAGATGGGAATTCTGACTTTGATTCTATAGAATAGCTTTCAAAAAAAAAGTCTCATGCCCAAGCATCCCATCTGGCTATGTGGTTTGTAGGAAAATGTCTACATAGACACAGTTCTTAACCTTGGCTGAATATTAGAATCGGTTGGGGTGCTTTAAAAAATACCAATGTCTAGTCCTCATTCAGGGTGTTTGATTTAACCTTTCTGGGGTTGGAGTCTAGACATTCCTTTTTAAAATAATCTCCCTAGATGATTCCAATCTGCAACCAAGTTTAAGAATAACTAGCACGGAGGGTGTTACCATTGATCTTCAGTTGAGCAAACATGGCAAGCATTTGTGTTTTGCCTCTGGCACATCCATTTCTCCATCTTCCAGCCACAGTCCCCTATTTTGTTTGGGAATGCATCACTTCCGTCTTCCTATCCATGCAGTTTTGGAGGCATTGACTCCATGATTCTGGATGGAGCAGGATTCTTAGACTTTAGTCAGCACCCAGGTTCTCCAGGGCAATCAGAAAGCATTAGGACTTTTCAGGAGAATTCCTCCTTTCTCCCAGATTTGAAACTGCCAGGAGGCTGGAGAAACTGGGAGCCACCCCACATCCCAAGAATGAAGCTTGCACAGAAAAAGGGAGGGTTGAAAGATGGAGAGAAACAGAATTCTGATGACGTCAGAATTAATTTGATTATTAATTTAGTCATGATTATGGTCATTGTTATCTCTATTTCACAGATGAGGAAACCAAGTCTAGGTGAGGTTAGATTAGTTGTCCCAAATTCCATAGCCCGTCAGTAGAAGAGGCTGAATTTGACTCCATGAAGGTCAGATTTCAAAAGTTAGGGAATTTCTGCTCTCCACACTGCCACAACTAGTAAACATACCATCAGTCTCGTCTACCTCTGTGAAACTGAATAATTATGAATTTAAAAAATAGCAGGTCTGCGTTTGAGACTGTCAAGGAAACTTTATGCTATTTGGGCAATGCTTATGTTCTGTGTACCCAACACTTACCTCTATTTCTCAGGATAATTCAAGGTTTTTGTTTGCTTGTTTTTTCCTCACTTTCAACAGAAAGAACCCTAACTATTATAGAAATGATAATGTATGTTTCTAACATTGTCCTCTCTTGGAATTTTTCTTTGGGTATATTCTTGATGGCTCCCCAGACGTAAGTGCATAGCAGAGAGTAGGGAAGGTATAGAATGCTTTGGAAAGATGGGGAAGAGAGAGCCAAGAAACAATAAAATGTGGACCACAGTTTGTGGACTGTGTTTCATACTCTTTAGAGGAGTGTCTCTAAGGCATCCCCATAGAGTCTGAAAATAACACTGCCAGATAACAGGTGGGATGGAGAAACTAGGACATAATAACAATGCATATTAAACCCTTACTGTGTAAGTAAGTGCCGGGAATGGGATTTGATTTCCAAACACAGGGGCTTTCTGTTACACTCCCCGGCTGCAAAGCCCTTCTCACTCCATCACTGTTCTGCTTTGCTGATAAGCAGAGTTGTTATGAATTTTAAGATGATCAGAGTTATCTTGAAGCTTATCAAGTAGATTTTCTGTCCTTTTGGGTGATGTTTATCAGGCTAACCTTGAAACTACTCCGAAATGGCAGACAGAGTTGTTCTCTAGGTCTTGAGCTATGAGTCAGGCCTGAGTATTTCTTTAAAAAAATCAGATTTGGAGAGTTCCCCAGCTTGCAGACTCATGGTTTTAATTCCAATAAGGAATCAGATGAACAGGGATATATCCATAGCCTCTCCCACCCAGCAAGCCCTTTGGTGGGCTCCTCTGGTATTGCACAGTGATGGCATCCAACCGTGAAGACCCTAAGCATGGCCTCCCTCAGGGCAGTTGTGATTTAAAGTCCAAGAGGCAAGTCGAAGCAGCAACACGCTGTACTTTACAAACCAGTTTAATTGACCTGAGTAGTCATGGGAAACTCCACTCAACTAGCTGGTTGGTGGGATAATATGGTTAACCAAGGACGAGGCCAAATTAGACCCGGACCCCAGAGGCTGAGTCTCAATTCCCAGCTGTGAGACTGTTCACCTTTTCACATCTAATTGCAGCCATCAGTTTAATCCTTAAAGAATTATGTCCAACTGGTTTCTGTCTGTCTGCATTTGTAAATGTCATTCTGCCCAGCATGTGTTGTAAAGATTAGCTGGGCTTCATCGTTTTGTTAGCATGAATCAATTATGTGGGATTCTTGGCTCACTAAATTTTTAAAGTCATCTGTGAATCAGTGTAAGCGATTTGTGCAGCACCCCTTATAACATGCTAATTTGAAATCATTGGGTAAGATGCCTAGTTTTGGAAGACAGTTATTGAAAATTTTAAGATTAGCTTAAAGTTTAGCTTAAGTCAAAGAAGAGAGATGCTATGTTATGTTACTTTGCTGATGCACTTGCATGGATTCCATTCCTGGGAAAGGGCTAAAATTAAATTATCAAAATTAATAGCAGGGCTTCCCAGGTGGCGCAGTGGTTGAGAGTCCGCCTGCCGATGCAGGGGACACGGGTTCGTGCCCCGGTCCGGGAGGATCCCACATGCCGCAGAGCAGCTGGGCCCGTGAGCCATGGCCGCTGAGCCTGCGCGTCCGGAGCCTGTGCTCCGCAACGGGAGAGGCCACAACAGTGAGAGGCCTGCATACAGCAAAAAAAAAAAAAAAAAATTAATAGCAGATTATGAATAAAAGCATGGTCTGAGAAAATGCAAAACAAAGGCCCCTGCAGGGAACCCTTATGATGGACTCTTCAAAATGTCCATCAGTGTTTCCAAACTGCCTCACTCTCGTAAGATGTAGCAGTGATGGTGGAAATTACAACCTATGTGGAAAACCAGAGGAGTGTAATGCATTTCCTGGAAATTGCACTATAAAGGTGGCTCTTCTTTCCCCAAAGTAGATGAAAAGCAAGCAGTTCTTATGTGGTAATGCCACATAGTTGTTTACTTTTCTTTTCCATTGCAGAAAATCCACAGCCAGATTACATTATGGTCTGAGCTTCAATAAAGTCAAACTCTTCCTCAACCTGTAGAAATGGGTGTTGATGTAGTGGTGTTATTAACCAGTAAAAGATGTCCTCTAAGAATATTCAACTTCCTTAGTTATAAAAGACAATTTAATTGATCAAACTAGTAAATACTGAAAAAATATTAAAGATGTGGAGGGCAGGTGATTTACTGCTGAGAGGTATATAAATTATTGCCATCTTTCTGACAAGCTATTTCATAAGAGTATCTGATGACTTAAAATGATCTTACCCTTTTAACCTAATAAATCCAGTTTTAGGGAACATTCAAAATTATTGGCAAATATTTATGCTTAAATATGTTTACCACTGTGTTAATTCAAATAACAAAAAAATGTGGAAACAACCTGAACATCTAACAAAGTGAATGATTGAAATAATTATAAATTTGCCTATGATAAATTACCCCAGATTCATAAAAAGAGGGTTTGCAAAGAACTTTTAATCTCCTGGGAAAATGTGTAAATGTACTGTTATATGACAAAGTAAATATATAAAGTTATATGCATCATATCACCTCACCTATGTAAAAAATGCATTTTGGGAAAGATGCTGGAAGTTAATATACAGGGATGTTAACAGTCATTCAATAAACACTTGTCAGGCATTACTTTTTTGGGTACTCTTCTAGAACCAGAGATTACAGTGATGAACCAGGTAAGTCCCTGCCCCACATGAAGGTTACACTTTAGTAGGAGACAAGCAAAAAAATTAAGGCACTATCTGGTAATGATAAGAGTTATAAAGAAATAAAATACAACAGTATACTAGATGAAGTTAGCATTAGGGGGCACGGTGGAGGGCTTCAGTTGGAGTGTTAGAGAAGCTTCTCTGAGGTGTGATAAGCTGATAGGAAGCGAGAAACGTGATGAACACATGCAAAGGCAAGGGTGTGTTCTAGAAATACAAAGAACTGCTGGAGCTCACTGAGTGAGGGCTGAGTGGTCACAGTCCAAAGCAAGCAGATCTTGGAGGCCAGAGTGAGGTATTTATTTATCTTTCTTCCAGTTTTATTGAGATACGATTTTTATACAGTGCTGTATAAGTTTGTGTACAGCATCATGATTTGACTTACCCAAGCAACCAGATCTTGGAGGCCAGAGTGAGGTATTTATTTATCTTTCTTCCAGTTTTATTGAGATACGATTTTTATACAGTGCTGTATAAGTTTGTGTATAGCATCATGATTTGACTTACCCACAATATGGAATGATTACGAGTTTAGTGAACATCCATCATCTCATCTAGATACAACATTAAAGAAATAGAAAAACAATTTTTTAACTTGTGATGAGAACTCAGGATTTACTCTCGCAAGAACTTTCTTATACAACATAGAGCAGCGCTAATTGTATTTGTCATGTTGTACATTACATCCTTAGTTCTCATTTATCTTGTAAGTGGAAGTTTGTACCTTTTGAATGCCTTCATCCAATTCTCCCTCACTCCACCCGCTGCCAAAAATCTGATCTCTTTCTCTATGAGTTTGTTTGTTTTTGAAGTAGAATTGACCTACAACACTATGTTGGTTCTTGTTATACAACATAATGATTCAATATTTCTATACATTTCGAAATGATCACCAGGCTAAGTCTGGTTATGATCTGTCACATAATTATTATGTAATTATGATATTACATAATTATTGACTATATTCCCCACATTGTACATCTCATACCCCTGACTCATTTATTTTGCAACTGCAACCTCTTAATCTCCCTCACCTATCTCATCCCTCTACCCCCTCTCCTTTGACAACCACCTGTTGTACTCTGTATCCATGACTCAGTTTTGTTTTGGTTTTGTTTGTTCTTTTATGTCCTAGATTCCACATGTAAGTGAAATCATATGGTATTTGTCTTTCTCTGTCTGACTTATTTCACTTACCATAATACCTTCTAGGGCCACCCATGTTGTTGCAAATGGCACAATTTCATTCTTTTTTATGGCTAAGTAATATTCCATTGTATACATACCATATCTTCTTTATCCATTCATCTGTTGATGAGCACTCAGTTTGCTTCCATGTCTTTGCTATTGTAAATGATGCTACAATGAACATAGAAGTGCAAATATCTTTTCAAATTAGTGTTTTCGAAATCTTCAGATAAATACCCATGAGTGGAATTACTGGATCATCTGATAGTACTATGTTCTCCATAGTGGCTACACCAGTTGACATTCTCACCAACAGGGAACGTAACTAGGGCTCCCTTTTCTCCACATCCTCAACAACACTTGTTACTTGTAGTCTTTTTGATAACAGCTCATTTGACTGGTGTGATATGTTATCTCATTGTGGTTTTGATTTCCATTTCTCTGATGATTAGTGATGCTGAGCAACTTTTCACCTGCCGGTAGGCTATTTGTATGTCTTCTCTGGAAAAATGTCTATTCAGGTTCTCTGCACATTTTTTTAATCAGGTTCTTTTTTTTGGATATTGAGATGTATGTGTTCTTTATATATTTTGGATATTAACCCCTTAACAAGTCTTTTACCTCAGTTAGATTTATTTCTAGATATTTTATTCTTTTTGATGCAGTTAATGGGATTTATTAATTTCTCTTTCTGATAGTTCATTGTTAGTGTATAGAAATGCAACAGGTTTCTGTATATTAATTTAGTATCCTGCAACTTTTCTGGATTCATTGATGAGTTCTAATAGTTTTTCTGGTAGTGTCTTTAGGATTTTCTATATATAGTATTATGTCATCTGCGAGCAGCAACAGTTTTACTTCTTTCTTTCCAATTTGGATTCCTTTTACTTCTTCTTTTTGATTGTTGTGGCTAAGTCTTCCAATACTATGTTGAATAAAAATGGTGAGAGAGGGCATTCTTGTCTTGTTCCTGATCTTAGAGGAAATGCTTTAAGCTTTTCACCACTGAGTATGATGTTAGCTGTGGGCTTGATGTTAGCTGTGGACCTCATTATGTTGAGGTATGTTCCCTTATACCCACTTGGTTGAGAGTTTTTATCGTGAATAGGTGTTGAAATTTGTCGAAAGCTTTTTCTGCGTCTACTGAAATGATCATTTGATTTTTATTCTTCAGTTTTTTAATGTGGTATATCACATAGGTTGGTTTGCAGATATTGAACTATTCTTGGATCCTTGGGATAAATCCCACTTGATCATGGTGTATTGAGTTGTTAATGAATCGTTGAGTTTGGTTTGCTAATATTTTGTTGAGAACTTTTGCATCTATGTTAATTAGTGATATTGGCCTGTAATTTCCTTTTTTTGTGTTGTCTTTGTCTGGTTTTGGTATTAGAGTGATGCTGGCCTCATAGAAGGGGTTCTGAAGCTTTCCTTTTCTCTACAATTTTTTGGAATAGTTTAAGAAGGATAGGTGTTAGCTCTTTGTTAAATATTTGGCAGAATTCACCTATGAAGCCATCTAGTCCTGGACTTTTGTTTGTTGGGAGTTTTTTAATTACAGATTTAGTTTTATTACTGATAATTTGTCAGTTCATGTTTTCTATTTCTTCCTGATTCCGTCTTGGGAGATTGTACATTTCTAAGAATTTGTTCATTTCCTCTAGGCTGTCTATTTTATTGGTGTATAATTGTTTGTAATAATCTCTTATGATCTTTTGTATTTCTGTGATGTCAGTTTAACTTCTCTTTTATTTCTGAATTTATTTATTTGGGATCTCTCTTTTTTTCTTGATGGATCTGACTAGAGGCTTATCAATTTTATTTATCTTTTCAAAGAACCACCTCTTAGTTTCATTGACCTTTTCTATTATTTTTTAGTCTCTATTTCATTTATTTCTGCTCTGATCTTAATGATTTTTTTCCCTTCTACTCACTTTGGGTTTTGTTCTTTATGTAGTACCTTTAGGTGTAAGGCTAGGTTGTTTATTTGAGATTTTTCTTGTTTCCTGAGGTAGGCTTGTATCACCTAAACTTTCCTCTTAGAACTGCTTTTGCTGTGTCCTATAGATTTTGGATCATTGTGTTTTCATTTTCATTTATCTTGAGGTATTTTTTGATTTCCTCTTCGATTTCTTCAGTGACGCATTGGTTGTTTAGTAGATTATTGTTTAGCCTCCACGTGTTTGTGTCTTTTGCAGTGTTTTGTTTTTTTTTTTTGTAGTTGATTTCTAGTCTCATTGCACTGCAGTTGGCAAAGATGCTTGATATGATTTCAGTTTTCTTAAGTTCATTGAGACTTGTTTTGTGGCTTAGCATGGGTTCTATCCTGAAGAATGTTCGATGTGCACTTGAAAAGAATGTGTATTCTGCTGCTTTGGGATGGAATGTTCTCTCTCTATATCTATTAAGTCCATCTGGTCTGATGTGTCATATAAAGCCAGTGTTTCCTTACTGATTTTCTGTCTGGCTTATCTGTCCACTGATCTAAGTAGGGTGTTAATGTCCCATACTCTTATTGTATTACTGTCAATGTCTCCCTTTATGTTAATATTTGCTTTATGTATTTGGGTGCTCCTATGTTGGTGCATATATATTTATAATTGTTATATCTTCTTGTTGGATTGATCCTTCGATAATGTAATGTCCTTCTTTGCCTTTTGTCTTCTGTTACAATCTTTGTTTTAAAATCTATTTTGTCTGATATGAGTATTCCCAACCCGATTTTCTTTTCATTTCTATTTTTATGGAATACGATTTTCAATCTCCTCATTTGCAGTCTGTGTGTGTCTTTAGATTTGAAGTTAGTCACTTTTAGGCCACATATATTGGTCTTTTTTTGTATCTGTTCAGCTACTCTATGCCTTTTGATTGGAGCATTTAGTCTATTTATAGTTCAAGTAATTATTGATAGGTATGTAGTTATTGCCATTTTGTTCATTGTTTTCTGTTTGTTTTTATAATTCTTTTCTGTTTCTTTCTTCTTTTGCTCTCTTCCCTTGTGATTTGATGACTATCTTTAGTGTTATGTTTGAATTCCTTTCTCCTCTTTTTTTACCATCTGAGGACCCTAAGGTTTATTAGTCTTGGTTAAAGAGCTACAGAATTTAGAAATTGCTTGTATTTTTTTTATTGTGACTTAAAAAAGAAAATATATATATATATATATATATATATATGATGTAAGTTGATGATCTCTTAAGTTCAAACACATTTTATTTTACAACCCTGCAATTTACACCCCTACCCCACATTTTAGTGTTTTTAATATCATATTTTACATATTTTGATTTTGTATATCCCTTAAATATTTATTGTGGATGTATATGATTTTACTGTTTTGACTTTTAACCTTTCTACTAGCTTTATAAGTGGTTGATCTACTACTTTTACTGTATATTTGCCTTTACCAATGAGATTTTTCCTTTTGTAATCTTTATATTTCTGGTTGGGGTCTTGTCTTTTCCACTTAGAGAAGTCTCTTAACCATTTCTTGTAAATCAGGTTTAATGGTGCTGATCTCTTTTAGCTTTTGCTTGTCTGTAAATCTCTTTATTTCTCCTTCAAATTTGAATGATGGCTTTGCTGGGTAGCGTATTCTTATCTCTTTAAATATGTCATACCACTCCCTGCTGACCTGCAGGGTATCAGCTGATAGCCTTGTGGGAGTTCCTTTATATTTTCCTTGCTGCTTTTAAGATCCTCTCTTGGTATTTAATTTTTTCCATTTTAATTACAGCATGCCTTGGTATGAACCTCTTTGGGACTGTCTGTGCTTCCTGGACCTGGATGTCTTTTTTTTTTCCCAGTTAGGGAAGTGTTCAGCTATTGCGTCTTCAAATATGTTCTCTGCCCCTTACTCTTGCTCTTTTCCTTCTGGGACCCTCATAATGCGAATGTTAGCATGAATGATGTTGTCCCAGAGGTCTTTTAAACTGTCCTCATTTTTAAAAGTTCTTTTTTCTTTTTTTCTGTTCAGCTTGAGTGATTTCCACTACTTTGCCTTTCAGTTCATTGATCTGTTCCTCTGTATCTTCTAACCTACTGTTGATTCCTTCCAGTGTAGTTTTTATTTTAGTTATTGTGTTCTTCAGTGCTGTTTGGTTCTCCTTTGTATTTTCCAACTCTTTTAGGAACTTCTCACTGTGTTCATCCATTCTTCTCCTGTGTTTGATGACCATCTTTACGATCATTACCTTGAACTCTTTATCAGGTAGATTGTTTATCTCCACTTTGCTTAGTTCTTTTTCTGAGGTTATGTCTTGTTTCTTCACTTGGAACGTATTCCTCTGTCACCTCATTTTGCCTGATTCTCCGTTTTTATTTCCATGTATTAGGTAGGACATTTACATTTCCCTATCTTGGAGACGTGGCCTTATGTAGGAGATGTCCTATGGGGCCCAGCAGTACACTCCCCTCTGTTCACCAGAGCTGTGTTCTCTGGGCATGTCCCCTATGTGGGCTGCATGGGTCCTTCTGTTGTAGCAGGGCCGACTACTGTGGGTGGCTCCTGGCCTGGTTGGTTGCCATGCTTTGCCTACTGCAGAGGTTGATAGCCATCGATGGGTGGTCTGGATCCTCACGCAGCTGGCTGCGTGACCTGGGGAGTTCCAGTCCTGGTGCCAGCCAGCTGGTGGGCAGGACTGGGTCCCAGGCCCTCTGGTGGGTGAGACTGGTTCCCAGGGCAGCTGGGGTGCTCAGGGGGGCCTATGGCTAATTCCAGCCTGCTGGTGGATAGGGCTCTGTCCATGCATGGCTGGCTCCTTGGCCTGGGTGGTCCCAAGATTGGTGTTGACTGGCTGATGGGTTAGCCTGGTTCCTGGTACCAATAAGCTAGAGGGAAGACTCCAAAATGGTGCTTGCCAGCAGCAGTACCCTCGTGGTTGAATTAGCAACCCCACATTGCTGCAGTCAGTGTCTGTGTCCCCAGGTTGAGTCCCAGTTGCCTCCTGACTTTTGGGGAGCTTCTCCAAGGTCAGAAAGTGGGTCTGACAAAGGCTCCTTTCAAATTATTATTCATGTCCTGGACTTCAGAGCACATGAGATTTTTTGATGTGCCCTTTAAGAGTGGAGTCTCTGTTTCCTATAGTCCTTGGGTCTGCCAAAAGTAAGCCCTGCTTCCTTCAAAGCCAAATGTTCTGTGGGCTCATCTTCCTAGTGCAGGACCCCCAGGGGGCCCAATATGGGGCTCAGACCCCTCACTCCTTGGGGAGAACCTCTGTCATGGTAATAATCCTCCCATTTGTGGGTTGCCTACCCAGGGGTGTGGGTCTCGTCTGTACCATCTCCACCCCTCCTACCCATCTTGTGGTGGTTCCTTCTTTATAATTTCATTTGTAGAAGATCTTTTCTACAACAGCTTGTCTTCAGATCTTTCTCATCAATAGTTGCTCTGTAAATAGTTGTAATTTTTGTAAGCCTGTGGGAGGAGGTGAGCTCAGAGTCCTTCTACTCTTACCATCTTGGCCACTCTCAGAGTGAGGCATTTAAATCTCATATATATGCAGTGAGAAGCTTTGAGGGCTTTGAGCTAGGAATTGACCTAATATGATTTACAGTTTTAAAATACCCATGTAGATGCCTTTAGAAATATAATGTAGGGGTCAGGAGAGAAAATAGAGAAACTAAGTAAGTGGCTTTGCATGTTCCCTTTGATTCAGCAAAACCTATCTCTGATAGTTTATCATATGGATGTAATTGCATGTATGAAAATACTATATGTAAGGTTAGTGCAGTATTTTTTGAGAGAGCAAAAGACTGGAAACAACCCAGTTTTCAAAGGATAGGTTACTGGTTAAATAAATTCTGTTACAGCCATATCATGGAATACTAAGCAACTGAATAAAGAATGAGGAGGCTCTCTCTAAGTATCCATATGGAAATATCTCCAAATGTACGATGAAGTGAGAGGAGCAGAACAGGGTGCATCATGTGCTAACAAGTAAAAACAAGGAGGGGGTATATATTTCTTATATTTAGATAAAGACTCTGTAAGGACACCTCAAAGAAAATCTAAAAATTGGTTACCTGTGAAGGGTGGGGTGGAAGTGGGCCAGTAAAGTACAGCAGTGTACATATTTTGATATGGTTTTTGCTTTTTGAACATGTGTACTCTCTAGTCAAACAAAATACCTAAGCTGAGACGAGTCTTTGAGGAGATGAGAGAAGATGGGATCTGGAGCCAGGTGGAGGGGTTGTCCATTGTCAGTGTGTTTGTCACCAGAAGGTCAGGCTAATGGGATGGTTATTGCCTCAGTTCTCCTCATCTGAAAAATGGTGAATATATGGTACATACCTCATGATATAAAATAAATAACAATGCCTAGAAAGTAGCATGCTCTCAGTAAATATTCGTCATTTTATTATTATATTTATTCTATGTGTTTCAAAGTATTCCATATTAACAATTTGTTAAAATATGTATTAATGTCCTGTCATATCATATTCCCTGGTCAATGTGAGTACTGGAAATGCAAAAGTGACTCAGAAACCCTTAGCAATTTGAGACTTTTTCAGCACCAAGGACAGCAAACTTCGTACTAATCAGCACACACAAGGTTCCAGTGTAGGATTGCCTAGGGCCCAGTCCCTCTCAGAAATACATAAAGGGGAATGGGGGACAAACGCAGCAAGTCTTAGATTGAGCCCTGCGGGAAATTCCACTTCGCATTTGCAAAGTACAAGCCTGGGCTCTTTCTTTGTGGTATCTCTGCCACTTGCAGATAATTCTGGCACTGTATGAGGCATTGCTCCCTATCTCCCAGGAACCCAGCATGTTTGTATGGGCTTAGAGGAAAGCAAGGGAGAGTTGGGGAAATCAGAATTCATGTTTCAGAGGCAGTCTTAAGGACACCTGCAATGTCAGGAGAATGGCAGATTACATTCTGATGTGACGTGGACCTGAGTTCTGAATATGTTGACTTTATCTTTTAATAATGCCTTTCATTAGGAACAGGGACTGTTGATGTACCTGGCAAATAAAATGCATTCTTCACAAGCAGCCTCACTCTTCAGTAGTTTCTTTGGCAGAGGGAAAATAAGCAATGCTTGACGGCTGTTTCTCTTATTAAAAATTGCCCATCTGTGCCTCTGGGGAAGGGGATCAGAAATGGGGAGTGAGGAAGGGAAGAGAAACTAATCCCGCCAGGCTCCTGTTTTGAGCCAGACACTTCACATACCTTAGCTCATGTAATCCTCTTCACTACCTTTAAGGTAGCATCAGCCCTATTTGTACAAGGGAGAAAGCTCTGAGAAATTTTGTAACTTACCCATAGGCATACAGCTAATGAGTAGTAGCCCGCTGATATTTGAGCTCACGACTTTCTTCCTGTGTTTAGCACCCGTTCCTCTGCTCCAGCGTTTTTCAACTTTGGCACTATTGACGTTTTGTTTTGGGTGATTGTGAGTGTGTATGTGTGTTGAGGAGAAGAGGCTGAGCTGTGCATTGTAGGATATATTGCATCATCTCAGGTGCAGTAGCACACCCGCCCCCAGTTGTAATAACCAAACATATCTCCAGACATTGTTAAATGTCCCCTGGGGGACAAAATCTCCCCAGGCTGAGAACCACTGGTCTACATCATGCTGCCTGAAGAATGCTCCTACAGCTCACAGCTCAGCAACAGTTTTCTAGATTGTGATCATAGATCATATTTGTGTGTGCTACCTACATTCATTCTTTCATTCACTCAGTCCTTAAACTGTCCATCAGTAGTTAACTGAGTGTCTGCTCTAAGCCAGGCACTCTGCTAGGTACTGAGATAAGAAGATAAATGTTAAACAGTCCCTGGCCTTGCACCATGCAGTCTGATGGAGAGACAGATAAACACAGCATCAATGTGGTGAGTACAATGCCAGTGGCAGCTCAGAGATATTTATCCTAGCCTGGGGATTGGGTCTTTGAGTAAGAAGAAACTACTGGGTATTCAGGGTCCATAGGTTAACTTAAAAGATAACCTTATTTTAGGGGCTTTTGCTAGGGATTATTCTGAGTTTCTGTTGAATGAATCCTTAGTGATCCCGTGGACAGGATTTTTGTGATATACACAGTGCAAAGCGCATATTTCCTGGGTGTAAAGCTTGATGAATTTTTACGTATGTTCACATCCATGCATGCACAACTCAAGATCAAGATACAGAACATTTCTGTCACCCAGAAGTTTCCCTTATGCCGTTTAATGAGTTGAAATCCCTGCAGTGATAAACACTATACAACTTCTGTCACCATAGATTAGTTTTACCTGTTCTTGAACTTCATATAAGTGGAATCATTATAATGTGTGTTTTCTTTGTTGTCTGTCTTATTTATCTCATCTTTACATTTGTGAGATTTTTTCATACTGTTACACATAGTAGTATTTCATTCTTTTTTATCGCCATATAAAGTTCTATTAAGTGAATATTGCTGGAAAACATCCATTTTCCTATCGATGAACATTTAGGCTGTTTGCGATTTTGCTTCTTATTAATAAAGCTGTCATAAACATTTTCACTGATGTCTTTTGATGGACATAATCACTTCTTTCTCTTGAGCATACACCTAGGAATGGAATTACTGAGTCACAGGGTAGGTAAATGTTTAGTTTTAAGAGATGCTGCCTGGCTTTTTTCCGGAGAGCCCATATACCAATTTATACCCCCACCAGCAACTCTTGAGAGTCCTGGTTGCTGTCAGGTTTCTTAAGGCATCAAAGGTTAACATAATGCAAAAGTAAGGCAGGTATTTTAACCCTAAGGCTGCAGGCAGCAGGGGATGGGTTGGGAAGAAGGGTGACTTCACTTTTGTCCACTGGCCTAGCCTGTCACAATCTCCCTACCTGGCTCTGAAAGAGAGACTTGTGGGTCAGGCCCACTGGTCAAGAACGGTATGAAGCTGCCTCCCCGACCGTGAAATGCTGGGGAATCATAGCTGGCACTATAGAGTTTAAGAAAGAAATCAAGGTGAGAACCTGGGCCAGCCCAATTTCTTATCTGCCTAGAAGAGACACAGATCTGAGGTTGGTTGTATGTTGCAGCAAAGACACAGAATTCTTTGAGGCACCACAGTGTATGAAAAGAGCTCCAGGGGCCCTGTCTCAGCTCTGCTCTGGGACCAAGGAGAACCAACCTAAACTGTCCGAGATCATTTCCTCACTCACTGTACCTGCCTTGCCCACCTCCAAGTATTGTTGAGAGATCGAATGATAATATGTACACAAGGAATAGTGTGTACATGAATAGATGATTGTTTTCCCCAAGTTTTACAGTGGCCATCCCTGCTGTTGGTTGCAGGGGACCAGGGTCAAGGAAAAGCTGTGTATAATGATGGAAAGGCTATGGGACTAATCGTAGCACCTTCGATCACTTACCCCTGGAGGGTCTGGGTTACTCCATCTTTCTGGTCCCCAGTGTCCCCATCTGTGAAAGAATAACTTGGACCAAATAATCTCTGATGACATTGCTTAGACCCCGTTAGAGATAACCACGTTAGCTAACTTTTACTGAGTGCCAGGAAATGTGCGAAGCGCTTTACATGCATCATCTTGTCCATTTCTCACAACCAATCTTATGAGGAAGACACCATTAATATTCCTGTTTGTCTGATAAGGAAACTGAGGCAAAGAAAACTTAAATAAAACTTACCTGAAGTCCCATAGTGAAGGCAGTATCTCACCCAGTCAGACTGATTCCTGAGGCAAGTTATTAAGGCTGTGATAGGGCACACAGCCTTAATGAGTGGCTCCATCTTATAGGAAGGAAAGGAATTTAGTGAAACATCTCAAGAATCACACAAACCTCCTTGCCATTTACTAGCTGTGTGGTCTCAAGCAAGTGCCTTAAACTCTCTGGGTCTCAATTTCTTCAACATTAAATATGGGGATAATATTTTCTATCTCACAGGAATAATATATAGGAATGACATGGTGCCCAAGACAACACTCAATAACTGCTAGCTCCCCTTTGTCTATCACTAAGTAAGTCAAGGTAGAAATGAAGAATGGTAATTGATAATGACCTTACCTCCTGTGTCCTTGCCACAAGAGAATGTTCTTGGAATAACGCCAAGCTAAAAGTGCAATGTAATACGACAGAGTAGGAAGAAAACATGTGTCAAACTGGATTTTATTTTTTATTAATTTACCTACGCTTTCCACCCTATCATAAAAGTAATAACTGCTTATTTTAGGAAATTGTAAATTATAGGAAAAATGAAGAAAAACAAGTATCCATAATCTTGTCATCCAAACACAACTGCTGTCGATATTTTGTTGTATTTCCTTGCAATCTTCTTGCTTTTTTTTTAGTAGATGAAATCATATTGGGTATAAAGTTTTGTCGTTTGCTTTTCGAGCTAAATAATATAACATACGCATTTTCCTGTGATAATGACAGTCTCTTTTTATCATCATTAAATGTATCATTTCATCTATCATGATTTACTTACTCCCATGCTGTTTCTAAATTTTCCACAATTATCAAAATGCTAAGATGACCACAATTTCACATACAGAATTTATCCAAATTTCTAGTCATTTCCCTAAGGCATTTTTAAAGGATCATGATATACATTGCCAAATAGCTTTTCAGAAATGTTTAACCAAATTATACTCCCACCAAGGTAATTTTTTTTTTTTTTACTATACCCATGCTAACAGTGAGAATTGTAGGTTTAGAATCCTTGTTAATATGATTGTTAAAAAATATTACCTCATTATTTAAATTTACAGTTCTTTGACCCAAAATGTGGTTGAATATTTATTCATATTGTTTCATTTTAAAATTTTTATTTATGTCTGTATGTCCAATTTTATTTTTATTGTGATATAAATCAAGTGTGTGTGTATATAATTTAAATCATCATCATAATAATGCAATAAACACTAATTTATCCACTACCCAGCTTATGAAATAGAACATTTTTATACCTTAGAAGTCTCCTGGGTGTCCCTCCTAAGTGTATTTTCCTCCTGCCTTCCTTCCAAATGTTCATAATTCTGACATCTGTGGTAATTATTTCCTTGATATTCCTTATGGTTTTACTACCTATTCATGCATCCCTAAAACAAAGTTTATCTGGTTTTGAACTTTATAAAAATGGAATAAATTATATAAATAGTATCCTGTGGCTTATTTCACCCCTAACTGATATTCAGCTACACTGATGTGTACACCCAAATCCATTCCTTTTCCTTACTGAATAGTATTCCATCATATGCACATGTTTCTATAGTGGAATTGGTGAGTCACTGGTTATGTACAAGCTTCACCTTTACTTTGTAATAAGTTAGGTTTTAAGCTCATTTTCGTATATGTTTTAATTATACAGTTCAAATTATTTGGTTCCTAATTTTATGTAGCATCTCTCTGACAGTTATTTTTATTCCAGTATATAATTGTTTTCTTTTGTGATCCTTTCATTGGCTCAATATCTAGAAAGTTCTCTGACACCCTTAAATGGAATTTTTTGTCATTGTGTTCTTCTGTTTTGTTGTTCTTTTCCATCTTTGAGTATTTTGGTATTTGGTGTATGTTTAATTTTTTACACCACTTGGGATTTATTTTGCTTGTACAGCATGAAGCGGAAAGGTTTGTTTTTGCTCAGTTGCTAACCAACTCCTTTCCAAAGCATTATCAAATAACTGTGCCATGTACTGTCTGAGGACTCTCAGCCCCATATGTGTCTCTATTGTACCTCAGCTAAGAGCCTGAAAACTACATTTCCCAGAGTTCCTTGCTGGCTGGTGTTAGTGTCTGCAAATAGGAGACAGTCAGGTAGAATTAACAGGTGGGAAAAATGTAAGAGCTATTTTTCTGGTTGTGGCAACACTGACTGTCAGTAGGAATGCAGACTCCTAGGCTCTTGATAACACCACCTTCCCTGTTTTAATTCTCCAGCCCTAGAAGAGGTAGTATTCATCTCTGGGCAAAATGACCTCTCCTTTGTCCTTCTGGGTTCTCTATACATTTGTAATCAATTCCCTGTATTAAGTCCCTCTCTGCTTGAAATACCTAGAGTGCTTTCTGTTTTCCTGTGTGTACACTGATTGATAAATCTTCCTCTCCCCACTGATTTGCAATGCCAAGTTTGTGTGTGTGTGTCTGTGTGTGTGTGTGTGTGTGTGTGTGTGTGTGTGTAAAGAAGGAGAGAGAGAATAGGAGGGAATGTGTGTTATTTGTTTTTGAGCTATGTATTTTGATTCATTGATCCTTGTGCCAGTTTGTGCACATGCATATTTATCATTATAATTATCCTAGCTTTAGCATGCATTTCAGTATCTGACAGTGCACATCTTTCCCTCATTCTTCTTTTCTCCCATGGTCTGTCTTCACTATTCTCATCTACTTATCAATCTGGGCTTTTAAGAAAAAAGAAATCTTTAGAAGGACAATCAGTTGTGCTCTGCCTACTATAATCTTCCCCCCTGCATCTTGGTGAAGCTGAGTATTGCTTAAAGGAAGCTAACATTGCTTCACTGTGGAGAATCACAGAAACAGACACACATGCCACCCTCACATATGCCCTCCCCTTCCCATGGGCATTAGTGGGCAGCAATGTCTGGGTGCACAGGTGATCAATTATCGTCCATTCAGAGTGGTTCTTCCCCGCCACCTTGGGGTAACCCTACTTGGAGAAGAGGCTGCAGAACTGTCATCTCTAACAATGAAAGGGGATCTGATTTTCTCTGAGTCAGCCTGGCTAACAATGTCCAAGGTCAGAAGAGAGATTTCTTGCAAGACCTTGCAATTTCTCAATAATCCTATTTTGGCTCATTGGATGAAATGGCTGTGGGAAAATGATCTGATCATTATTTTAAACACCAGGGCAATCATAGTGGGAGATGCCTCTGAAACACACTATCTCTGCTTTGGTAACTACGGAAAAGAAGAGAATTGGAGAAGGTGACTCATAGTGCTTCTTTCTTTATTATTTTTTTTTTCTGTAAGAGAAGACTCTCATAATATTCTCATATTCTGAAACAGCCCTGAGATCTCCCCACCAGGCTCTTCTCACGCTCTTCTGTTAAGCCTGGTTTGGTTGGAGACAAAGGCTGCCCCCGGTTTTGGTCCCAGCCCCGGGGAAGCCTCTGGCACTCTTCCCACACAGTTGGTTCTGTATGTCGGATTGCTTTGGGACATGAAAGCACTCTCCAAAAGCTTCAGGGTTTGGTGCCCCAGAGAGTCAGGCACATCGAGTGAGGAGCAGTGAGACTGTTTTCGAGGGAACGTGAGAACTGTGCCAAGGCTTGCTTGGCAGGGAAAGCTGGTGAAGGGCGGTGTGACTTTCCACACACCTGGAGCAGAGTAGGAATCCACCCTCTACCCGACGAGCTTCCGAGTCAGACTGCCTGGGTCTGAATTCTTGTTGCTTCGCCTCCAGTTAGCTGGATACTTTCTGTCCCTCAGTTTCCTCCTCTTTACAGTGTTAAAAATAACAATGACTGTGTCAAAGGCTAGATAGGATTAAATGAAGTAATCCATATAAGGGCTTAGAGTAGTGCCTGGTTATAATAAACAATACATATTAGCTTCACCTCTCCAACCCCCAATTAACTCATAGGGGGTTAATTGTCTAGGCTTAGGAGCCAGACTGCCCAGTTTGTATCCTAATTCTGCTAATTCCTAGCTGTGTGACTTTCAGTGAGTTGCCTAGCCTCTCTGAGCCTTACTTTGTTCACCCGTAAGTAGATTTAACAATAGTACCTCCTTATGGCTTTGCTGTGAGGATTGAATTAATTAATTCACAGTAAACATTTAGACCAGTGGTTCTCAACTGGGGTCATGTTTGCCTCCCAGGGGGCACTTGGTAATGTCTGCAGGCATGCTGGTTGTCACAACTGGGGTGTGTGCTATTGGCCTTATGAGTAGAGGCCAGGGATGCTGCTAAACATTCTACAGTGCACACATAGCTTCCCACCCCCAACAAGGAATTATCCTGCCCCAAATGTCAAGAGTGCCAAGGCTGAGAAACCCTGGTAGACCTTATAGATAGATTCGTGGCTTGGCTGTTATCGTTTCAGCAAGAGTTTTGTGTACTTACACTGTTCTGGGAACTGCACTATATTCTGGGAATAAAAAGATGAATCACACGCAGGCCCTGCCCTCAAGTGGCTCAGTCTGGAGGGGAAGACAGTTTGAGGCTTTGGGATTGGAAAGTGGAACAGAGGGCTTGGGCCCTGGAAGCCATGCAGAGCAGCCGGTCAAAGGAGGCCCCCTTTTTATTTCATTGCTCCTCTAATCGTAGAACTAGACACACTTCTGGTGGGACTCCACGTAAGCAGGTAATTGTGATGCAGGCAGAAGTGCTGGATTCTGTGGACCCACATGGCAAGGCCCCTGTTCTAGTTGGAGGAGGTGAGGACTGGTTTCTAAAAGGAGGTGATGCTTGTTGCTGTCTCATGAAAATGAGTAAGGTTTAGGAAGGCAAACGTGAGGAAGGGAAGGGCAGAGGAAACCTCCCATGTAAAGGGACAGAGGTTAGCATTTAGTCACTAAGTGTCTGTTGAGCACCTAATGTGGGCCAGACACAATTCTAGGCTCTGGGAATACAGCAGTGAACCAAAGACAAAAGTCCGTGCCCTCGTGGAGCTTCTTTCCATGTAGTGGTGGGGGCTGGACACAGACAACAAACAAACAAACACATAGGTAATGTGTCAGGTGGTGACAAGTCCTGTAAGCAAGGAATAGGGATAGAGAGTGCTTGGGGGAGGGGGTTGCAATATTAAATATGTGAATTAAGAAAGGCCTCAATGAGGATGTGGCCTTCTTCAAGCAACGACCTGAAGACAGTGAAGGAGGGAGCCACATGTATATCTGTGTTCCAAGTACTGGTAGTGGCTTATGCAAAGGCCCTGTGGCAGGTGCCTTCCTGGAGTGTTTGAGGATCGGCAGGAAGATCAGTGGAGTGAGGGGAAGAATTGGACTAAAGTGGAAGCCGTTGCCAGGCCAAGGAAAGTCTTGGATGCCATAGTAAGGAGAATGGATTTTCTTCTGAAGGTTATTTTATCAGCCGCTGAGGAAATACTCAGATATCTTCTATAAGACATTGACCCTGCCTGAAGCACATAACTGGTACTTATTTGCCTGCAAGATGTTTTCAACACAGGAGGACCCTTTTTGTATCTCCTTCTAGTAGAGTTTCGTGGTGGCAACTGAGGCCCTAGTTTCAGTCCCAGTTATGTGGCTTCGGGCATGTCACTCTGACTCTTTGAGTCTCATATTCCTTACTCGAAGAATGAGGGACATTCAGTGATCACTAACTTCCGTTCCAGCTCCGGGACTGTGAATGCCTCAAAATTCTTCGCGGAAGCCTGTAGACAGTTGCTGAACCTGCGGAGCACTAACTGTACAGCAAACATTCTACAGGTAGTGGCTGAGGAAATGTTCAACAAGACCCTGGGGTAGAGGCAGTGTTATCTCCACTTTAGTGATGAGGAAATAGAGGCACAAAGGGGCTGAGCAAGGTGGCTAAAGTTAATTGTGACAGTCAGACCCAGCTCTATCTGTCTGCAAAGCCCATACGCTGTGGGCTCCATGAACCAGAATATCAAAGATGGCACCAGAGTGAGGCTCCCACAGTACGTATCACACCCGGGAAGGACAATCCCAGTGTTCTGCTTCTCCTGTCTTTGCTCTCACACCTGCTCTGCTGATGTACCTGAGGGGCTCGGAAGACCTGGCCAGGGTCGCGGGGTCCTTTCAGCAAAGTCACAGCCAGGGTGCTAAGTCATTGAATAAGGGCTGAAATTTTATCCAGAACATGCCCACAAGACAGTTTTGAGCAGTGGGTCAGAGGCTTATTTGGGGTCTGCACGGGGCATCCCGTGCCCTGTCGTGGTTGAAGGAGAGCCAGACTTCAGCCCCAGCCGCCAGGAGACTCCGACCACAAGATGGAAAGCGTGGCTGACACATCCACCCTACTGCACAGGGTTGCCTAGCAACGGCAAGTGACAAGCTGCCAACTCAGTGATACAATCAGAGTCAGCCAATTAAAACTTTTATTTATTTATCTTTTGCATTTTCCTTTTTTTATTGTTTCCATAATTTCCTTTTGTCCCGACTGCCCTTAAACATGGATGAGGAATCCTGCCAGAGGAGAGTGGGACTGGTGGGTCTGACACAGCACTTCTCTCTCCTACATAGTCAGAAAATATGCTCATCACGTGAGCCATGGAGTGGAGGGCAACTTTATTAAACAGTAGGTTTGTGCACCTATCTTAGGTACTTAGCTGCGCTGTGAAATTTAAAATTTGCCTGGATTAAGGGCAAAATCTGATTTTTATTGCTCCATATCAGTGCTTCCCTACTGCCAGTTCCAATGCCTAGGGAAATGCCTGCCACATAGTAGGTGCTCAATAAACCATTGACTGAGTGAGTGAGTGAATGAATGAATGAATGAAACGCACCCTAGGGAAAATTGTGAAGCTGACACTCATGTAGGTGAATCTAAAGTCACTGAATTATCAGAGGATAAATAAAACTGTAGTATCATTCACTCGATTTTTTTTTTTTTTTCCATTTTGTCTATCCTGTCTTCTCAGCTTTCTGGACAGATTTTAAGTAGCTATGGAGTCCAACTTTAGACATGAAGGATGGGCAAGCGTCAGAAAGGATGACTGTTTCCTACACCATATTTCTTCTCCCCATTCCTCTGAGCGCTGTGCTCCTCCTGTTCCCTGACACATTTGCCCTGACATTACAGCCTCTCTGGGGGTTTTCTATCTCCTCTGCCTGTCCCTGCTCTCATCACACAGACAGCATCCTCCTAAGGATCCCACGTTTGCATAATTTTGTCACATAGGCCATTTATTTTCGTTCCAAAGTGTCACCTTAGTGGAGGATGTGTGTTAAGGAGATATGGAGAGTTGGGCTCTGCTCACAGGTGTATTTATTTTTGCGTGATAAAGTGGAACATACATTGGTCTAGGATCCAAAAGAGTGTGGCCCATGTGAGTCTCCTTCACTAACCCCCTGTATAACCTTTGGGCAGTTCTGAACATCTGGGTCCTTCAGGTGCTGTCGTAAGATGTTAGGTGGAGGGGCGTGTCCTGGCAACTTTACCTAGCTATGGTTTTAGAGCAGTGTTTCACAGCTCCCCCTTCCCCTCCCCCTTTGCCCTCTTCTTCTTGCTTCCACCCCAGTAAAGGTTTTTTTTTTTTTTTTTTTTTTTGCGGTACGCGGGCCTCTCACTGTTGTGGCTTCTCC
>NW_006793997.1:2339619-2343609 GCF_000442215.2 Lipotes vexillifer | reverse complement strand
CCCGTGTCCCCTGCATCGGCAGGCGGACTCTCAACCACTGCGCCACCAGGGAAGCCCCCCAGTCAAGTTTTTTAGACACTTCTTTCTTAATTATTCCCCCAGGAAATTTTAACACCATTGATGTATACTGTGTATCTGTTTACGTACTGTATGTATATCTGTTCTTTATACATAAAAAGCATTAAGATCATTTTGCACCTTCCCCCAAAGAACCAATTTTCACCCCCTTGGAGATGATATAGTCTTTTTTGAGATAGCATGTTGTGGAGTATAGGCCTCAGTCATTTCCTTTGACTTCTGGAGTTCAGTACAATAAAAAGCTAGTTGGTGCTGTTAAAAGACAACATTCATTGTGGGGAAAAACATAACCCAAAAACCAAAAACTAAACGAACTCCTTTTTGGAATGAGGTAATTGTAGCCTTTCTATGGCACAACTTTCAGAGCTCCGCATCTTACCTCTCCTGGCCAGCATCACCCTCTTCACTCTTGGGTCAGCTTCATCTATGCATTTATATTGAGTGTGGTGACCAGGGGAGTGTGATGGTTAATATTATGTGTCAACCTGACTGAGCTATGGGATGCTTAGATATTTGGCTAACCATTATTCTAGGTGTGTCTGTAAGCATGTTTCTGGGTGAGATTAACATTTCAAACTGTAGACTGAAGCGGGCAGATTGTCCTCCCTGATGCGGGTGGACCTCATCCAATCTGTTGGGGCCTGAAGAGAACAAAAAAGGAGGAGTAAGGGAGAAATAAGGAAGTCAGGGAGGAGCAAGGATTGGGACCTTCTCCTAAGAAAAGTGGGAATCCACTGACTGTGTTTAATCCAAGAATGAAATTTTTAGATTTGAAAACTCCACCTCTTTGTACTAGCATCGTTCTTCTTGACTGAACTAGGCTTCTGCCTTCCCTTGTCTGGAGTGAGTAGACAGACCCCTTGAATTCTCTCATTTCCCAGAAGCCAACTGAATCCTTGCAAACTGGGATTCGTGTGTGTATTTCTAAACTTGGGTGGTTTACTCTCGGATCTCCATCTAATCCACCTCCTTCATTCAGTATTTTTTGACCACCTACTATCTATCTATCTATCTATATCTATCTATATCTACATCTATATATATAGATATAAAATATATTAGGCACTGCTCCCTATACATCTAGTCTTAATTTCTTGAACCACCAAACGACTTACTGTCTAGCAACCCTCCTAACCTCTGGACCCACACACGGTTCTTTATATCTCTCGTGTGACTAAGGTCTTCAGAAAGTTCTAAGCATACTGATAACATGTAAAGCAGAGTTTTGACAATGTGCTTCCACAACACCCATAGTGAACCTCCCAGGTGCCTGAAGTAGACCTCACCTCACTGTCATACCTTGTGACTCGTCCTATAGGAAGGTGCCAATGTCATATAAGCAATACCCGAAGGAAATTTTCTCTGGTTATCACTGAAGGGCAGTCTAAGAATAGGTTATGTAAATATACCATCCGGGTGCCCAATTTATATTTGTTTTGTACTATCAAATAAACAACACCTCTTTAAAATTGTTTCGTAAACTCAACAGCGCTTTTTTTTTTTTTTTTTTTTTTTTTGGTTCTTACTGGTCTTTAAAGGCATTGTGTGAAATAAGGTGGTTTGTAACTGTTTGTAACTGTACCAAGACTTAAATTCTTTGGCTATGGTCCCTGCATGAGTTATAAGTATTTTGTAAATTTTTATTTTTCAGTAAAGTGAATTTGCTTATCAGCTCTCTTCATCCCCACATCAGGATCCTGAAATGATTCAACAGTGACCCACAATAAATATTTCCTCATCAAACAGTAGATCTTTCCTGGTCAACCCTGATTTATCCCGCCATATCTCCCTCTTGCCTGATGGTTTAGGAATGTGCAGCTTCTATCTAATCATTGCTTTTGTGGTGTAGTACCAGCAGCTTCTTGTTTCTCAGGGAAGAGCAAAGCATTAGAATGACCAGACATTCTGCCAAGAGTTGACAAATATCTATCAAGAAGACCATGGGGAGAGTGAAATCTTTTTGACAACTCTATTATTTTTCTTTATCTCTAAGTCTTTGTGGGGGTAATCTTTCCTCAGAGAGATCAAATTCTGTCTCTTTCCCATACTCTACATGAGAGAATGGGAAAAAACTGGATGATTTGTAAAGATCTTTCCAGATATAACTTCTTACAAGTCTGTGAGAAGACTGGATGGATGATTTGTAGAGATATTTTCAGATAGAATTTCTTACAAGTCTCATGCAGATGAGTATACCATCTAAGAGAGGAAGCTTTTTTAATTATGAAAAATGTTATACGCCCATAAATAATGTGACCAATACATGGTGACCCCATTTTCTCTATGAGAAGATTCTCAACTCTCCAAAATTTTTAGCCAACTTAACATTTACAATTTACAGTTGTGGGACAGAGATAAAATTGTCTCATATTTAATTACACATATATTTTAAATTATATATAGAATTATAATTTAGAAACAAGGCTTCCTTTTTCTTGCATTTCAGGAAACAATTTCATTCAAACTTTTCATGTGCATTTCCTACGTGATTCCCTCCGGCATGACTGGCATAGCTGTTGAGTCATTTCACAGCTTCCCTGAGCAGGCCGGTTTCACCTCCATTCAAAGTATTTGAGAGACATCAGTTTTTGAGTTCATATATGATGTTGCAGCTAAAAATTTTAATCCAAGCCATCAGTCCTAATTTATACAAATTTAGGACACCTCTTCTTTTATTGTGAAGCATAGCAAAATCCAGAGATATGCATAAAACTTGTGAATGGTTCAGTGAATAATTATAAACCAAACACCTTTGTCAAAGCTACCCAGATGGAGAAATAGAATATTTCCAGGTACTCAAAAGATCAAAACTCATTTCTCCTCATGGGAGGTAACACTGTCATAGGTTTTGTGATAAGAAAAGCAAGGGCAGTTTTAAAAAAAATACATATATATATTTGTTCTTGTATGTCTGTTGACTGCACAATCAAGCTCTTAGTCTGTTTCACTTTAAAGAGGTTTTACAAGTTTTATTTATAATGATAATCAACACTTGCAATGGTAAAGCCATCCTCCCAGGAATAATTGCTAGATGTGTGCTAAATTTACCTGCTTCCTTGTTTACTGACGCTGTCATGGGACCTCTATAAACATCCAAAGCTAGCATCGATTGAGGTCATTTCAGAATAATGGATTTTCTCCCAGAAATACCTTGTTCTTCAAAGTAGTAATTGGCAAATGGGTCCTATAATTTGAGAAACTGAAACTGACATGTGTATAAGGTGACTCATGCTTCTCTGAGGTATAATTTTAAGCCAGTATCTTCCATTGTATGCAGACCTGTGTGCCATTTTTTAAATTCAGATTTTCTTTAATAATAAGGTATTATAAAGATGAAAAATAAAAAGAATATAAGATGTACCCATATATTCAGTGATATGCAGATGTCACAACATAACCAATTATGAAAACAAGTAGGAAAAAACAGCTTCAAAATGGTGGTTATCATTGTGATATTGTGTGAGTACTAGCTTAAATTGCATCATATGCTTTACTCTGAAACTTGCCTTTTTATTACTCAGTATATTGTTTTTGAGATTTATCCATATTTTTACATATAGATTTAGTTCTTTCATTTAAAATGCTACAGAATAATCCATTTTAGAAATATAGTATAATTTACTTATCTCTTCCCCTATTGGTGAACATTTAGGTTGATTTTGTTCCAGCATTGTATTGATGAAAATGTTCAAACATACAGACAAATTTAAAGAGTTTTACAGGGAACAACCATATACCACCACATGGATTCTATAATTAATATTTTATTATCCTTGCTTTATCACTCCGTCCATCCATCCATTTTTTGATGCTTTGCAAAAAAAGTTGCTGTATTTTACTATTCAAGATAATGTTAAGAATAGAGAACAAAATAGTGGTTCCCAGGGGTTAGAGATGGGTGGAAAGAGTAAG
>NW_006793997.1:2324987-2339609 GCF_000442215.2 Lipotes vexillifer | reverse complement strand
GTCATGAGGGAAATCTTTGTGGTAATGGAATCGTTTTCTATCTTGATTGTGGCAGTGGTTTCACATATCTACACATATGATAAAATGATATAGAATAATGCACAGGCACATTGTACCAGTGTCAATTTCTTGATTTTAATATTGTATCAAAGTAGCATAAGATGTAACTTTGGGAGAAACTGGGTGATGGGGTACACGGCACGTCTTTATACAATCTGTGCAACCTCATGTGCATCTGTAATTATTTCAAAATAAAAAGTTGAGACAAAAAGAAATAGCAGGAAGAAAGAGAAAATTGGAAGCCCCTAGGCATTATTGTTAAGGCAGAGATGTTGCCATCAAGAAGCGAACAAGTATAGGAGAAGAGGTAAGAAAGCCAACTATGGCACAGCAGAGAAATGGAAAGAATCTTGGTTCTTGAGGTCATCACTGAGACACAAAATTAAGCAGCTCTCCTAGACTTCTTATGGGAAGTACTACATTTTTCTCTATTTAAGCCGCTTTACTGGTGGCTTAAATATCTTATTGATACAAGAATTAAAGAAATCAACTTCACTAGCTTCTTAGAATAAAACTCTTTAAAGTAAAAAATGTTGCAATGAGCAACATTAAATATATCTTTGATAGGTGTGAGTTTCTACAGAGCTATGTCTAGGAATCAAATTGCTGGATCAAAGAGCAGGATCATCTTCAACTTCATTACATATTTTATTAAAACTGAGAGGCGATTTAATGTAAGTTGTACCCAAAATGCTATCATTCAAAATCTTAAGACACCAACAATTGTAAGATGGATCTGCATTTCAGAAATGCTAAAATGTGTGTGTGGGCTGGAGGGGTAGGGGATGGAGATCAGGGAGAAGCATCTTAGAATCAGTGGAATACAGCAGATACCTCCAAATTCCTTTGCCAAGTGATTGTGAAACCTTTCCCTCCCATCAGCAATATAAAAATTCAAAATTTCCACATCCCTACAAAAACTTAGAGAGTTTGATGATCTGGCTTTTAAAAAAAAAACAAACCTGCAGTTCCCTAAGCACATTTTCAAAGTATTTATAGTTAATTTGTGTTCCCTCTAGTGTAAATTGCTGTTGCCATTTTTCTACTCGGTTTTGTCTTTTTCCTATTAATATTAAGAGCTTTTTATATATTCTGGCTTTATTCATTGTGAATATTGTCTCATATTCTGGATTGGTTTTGTAATTATTTTTTACATTTTTCTAATTATCTCTTTCTTCACCAAATCCACTCTTTTATTTACTTAAGTTTTATAACCAGTCTTCACACCTTACAGGTGTTTCATCCCTGTTCTTATTCAAAATTGTCTGGCCTATTCTGGGCTTCAACATTTCTTTGTGAATATTAGGGTCTGTTTGTCAAGTTTTATGAACAAAAATCTTTGAAATTATATCGATTGTATAGATTAACCTTGAACATTTCCATCTTCATTATAGGGCATTTTCCCATCCATGAACCTGGTACACCTCTCCAACTGGTCTTCCTTTATATCCTTCAATAAAGTATTTTGTCCTCATAAAGCATTTGCAGATCTTTTGTTAGATTTATTCTATGGAATGTTACTTTTTGTTAGCTACTTGGAGTAAGATATTAAAATTACATTTCCTAACTTATTGGTGGTGGTGTTCAAATACACTAATTTTATTTGACTTTGTGTCCATAATTCTAAAAAAACAAATAGCTTGCCTAGATAGTCTCTTAATTTTCTTATGTAGATAATCATATCAAATGCAAATGTTTCTTCAAGGAATTTCCCTATTATTTCTAGTTTGCTAACATTTTTTAAAATACATGAATGGATGTGGAATTTTATTGAATGTTTCTTTTTCCTCCATGAGATGGTCATTATTTTTCTCCTTTGATCTGGTATGCAGTAACGTATATTAATAGATTTTCTAATGTTACATCATCCTTACATATCTGGAACAAACTCTACTTGTTTATAGCTGTCTGTTCATTTCTTTTTGTGCTACTAAGTTTTGTTTACTAATTTTTTAAAGATTTTTATACCTAAACCTGTGAATGAGATGGACATAATTTTCCTTGCCTGGTTTGGGTCTTAGGGGTTGTATTAATCTTATGAATTAACTGTACCATCCTCCTCTTCTTCTACTTTTTAAAAAATGTTCTATAGGAAAAGGATTATATATTCCTTGGAATGGTAGATTTTGCCTAAAATAAACCATATGGGTCAGATACTTGGTTTATTCTCTTCTTCTCATTCCTTTTTTTCTGTTTCATTACATTCTGGTTATTTAAAACCCTATTTTTCCCTAATTTCTTTGAATTTACTGCTTATTTTCTAATATTCAAGCTAAATGTTTAGCTCACATTCTTTCTTCTTTTGTAACAAATGTATTAGGCTATTCATTTCCCTTAAAGGATTTTATAAATAGAATCCCATAAGTGTTAATATTCGTTCATCCATTCATTCAACATGCCCCTACTAGGACTCGAGCAAATGTTTATGTGTGTGCTAGGAGTAGTATACATAGCTCTTTGGCCCCATGGAACTTGCATTCATATGAGGAAAGAGAAATATATATACAGAAATAAATTATATCAGGTAGCATTTAAATTATTAACAAGAATGTTTTTAAATTTGCAAATGTATGGTGAGTTTTTCATGTGGCTATCAAATTGCTTGGCAGTTTTACTTTTGTTTTCTTATGTGGTTTTGGAATGTGTTCTAAATGCTATCAATATTTGTTTTATGACCAATATATAGTCAATTTTTGTAAATATTCCATATGGGCTGGGAGAGACTATATTCTCTAATTCTGGGGTATAGGATTCTTAACATTTTGTTGTATTCAACTAATTTCTGCTTCTCCTCTAAAGGATATGAGATTAACTTATGCCCTGACACTGTGGGATGCTTTCAAAGACTTAACTACTTTATTGGCATCCCAAGAAAGAGTGAATGGCATATTGAACTAAACCAGGAGAACAAAATATAGGGTACATGTGGCACTGTGTCCATTCCTTCATCCATGGCAGACATTACTGATCAATCCTGGAGCTTAACCCAGTAGTCCTGGCAATCATTAGTTAATCAGAGCTGGCACATGTAATAAAACTTTTTGACAGAAGTGACAGCTTCGGGGGAAGATCACTTGATATCTTGCCCTAGACTTTTTACTTTTTCTTGAAATTCCTTTGTAAATTTATCTGGTAGGTATATCAGAAAAAAAATGTGGATTGTCTTGTGCCAGAGTTAGCATTTTTTAAAGTGGGTAGATGTTCTGTTATATCTCCATATCAAGCCCATGGAAGACATTACTGATCAATCCTTCCATATTTTCTCATCCAGTCTGAACTCAGCCTCAGAATCTTTCTCACCACAGCATGCCAGGCAACACCAGCAATTGATCTGACTTGACATGTAAGGTGAAAACTTTTATTTTCTTTGAATAACTGGGCTTTGATTTGAATAATAAGCTTCCCTTCATTTGTGTATTTGTACAACTTTCATCCTTAAAATCAATGGTGATCACTTTCCTCTAAAGTTTTCAAAATGCGGACATATTCTTACAGGTATGTGTGAAGAATTTACTCCCTTTCTCCTTAAGTAATATTCTGGAAAGGGATATTAAGTGAATGTGCTGGAAAGAAAATCGTAGTCATGTACTAGAAACAACTGAAGATAGCAAAATCTAATTTCCAAGGATGAAGTTAAAAAAAAAAAACAAAATGCGATTCAGCACAGAAAAAATAATGTGTGCTGTCACTTCTTAGTGGTGAGGGTGATAATCTGAGACAGATATTAAAAGGGCATAAGACATCTGGACATCAGAATTGCTGAAACTGAGTGAGGAGCATGCTGACTGACTGGGGCTGAGTAAAAATCCTTCTCCAGAGGGAGAAGATAAAGGACAGTGATGGGTGTAAAGAGGCATCACATCATAGTTCAAGAACTGGGATGCCTTGATGAGACTGGATGGGCACTAGCCAATCCAGGAGGTCCTGATACAGAAATCACCTAAATGGGAAAGGTTTGGATTGGCTTTTGGAACTTCATTAGGTAATAAAGGATGGAGGAAGGAAGAAGGGAACATTAGGGTAATTTGGGAAGAGGAAATGAAAGGATGCAACATCTGTTATCTCCTAGAGTAAGTACTTAAGAAAGACCACATCAAAAGATATGATGCAATTGAAGTTCATCAAGCAAGAGTAAAGATGAAAGGTTACTGGGGACAATCACTCAGTGAAAGGGACCCTCCTTGAAAAATAGGAGCTGATTTGGAGGAAAAACATCCATATCCATGCCAACCTAGGGCCACCAAGAGAAGGGGGAGGCAGTAAATACAGCCTCTTTCCTTAGGACCTTTGGAGCATATCCAGAGCACATGTTACTCAAGAGTCCAGTCTCAGAATTAGATTTAAGTGTGGGCCCCCCTTCTTCTGTTTCTAGTTTCTCCATATTTCATGATGTATTTTTGGGAAAAAAATACTTTTAATGATGCCAACTTGCCTCCTTTCAGCATATTAAAAGAGGGAAGGAATGGCTGAGGCTCTCATTATCATGGGAATAATTTTGTCGCTGTGCAATTTGGCTCCTGCTCTAAAGTGAAGCGCACATTTTCCTCCAGTGTATTTTAAGCCAGAGACTTCTAAGTAAATGGGAGGTGGCTGATTTTATTTTTGTATGCAGCCAGACTTCACTGGCACGAGCTCTGATTGGGCCCAATCAATTTTGTATTCATGCTGAGAAGTGAGTTGATCAAGTTCAAGGAACATCTGTATGCATTTATCTGGATTGGGTACAAACATGGATGCTGCTCCTCTGAAAGGTTCCAAGCCCTCCAGTGACTGCTGCAAGACTCCCAGACAATGGCCTTTATAACTCCTGCAATTCCATTCCATCCTTAAATAACTGCAATGGCTCTTTAACACGCCACATTCTTTGTAATTTATAGAGTTGTTTTTAGAAGTCTAACTCTGGCAAGCTTGAGAGTTTGTTAAGTAAATCTTCATTAGGTAGTTAAATGGTCTCCAAAAAGTTACTCAACTAAGTTTGCCAGTGTTGGATGTCAGTATATTAACACGATATTTCCATAGCTGCCTCTGTCTTGGTCTTCCCCTTGTTTTCTTTTCTTTTTTTTTATTCACCAGTTTTTTTTTAAATCAATTTATTTATTTTTGCTGTGTTGGGTCTTCGTTTCTGCGCGAGGACCTTCTCTAGTTGTGGCAAGTGGGGGCCACTCCTCATCGCGGTGCGTGGGCCTCTCACTACCGCGGCCTCTCTTGTTGCGGAGCACAGGCTCCAGACGTGCAGGCTCAGTAGTTGTGGCTCACAGGCCTAGTTGCTCTGCGGCATGTGGGATCTTCCCAGACCAGGGCTCGAACCTGTGTCCCCTGCATTGGCAGGCAGATTCCCAACCACTGCGCCACCAGGGAAGCCCCCTCCCCTTCTTTTCATTTCCCCACTCCTAGCTGTTATAAATTTTGTGTGCCAGCAGCTCTATGGCTTGAAGAAGGTTGTAAACATCTTGTTCAATTACATCAGGATTTTTTTTTTCCTTTATGTCATCAATTAGATTTATGAGGAAAAAAAGTTCACTCTTTTAACTTAAAGACAGTCAAGCTCAAAGTAAATAAAAACAGAATGCAGTCAACTATGGTTGTAAAGTATAAACAAAGCAGTGGAATCTGAAAGACCTGGTTCCAAATCCCAAAGACATCCCAACTGACTGGCTGATCAGCTTGGGGGGAGGTTATCCTTACTCCTTAAACTACAGTTTCCTACTCCCCCAAATGGGTGGATGATTACAATTTCATAGAACCTTTGGGAGAATTAAATGAAATGAAGGCTGTGAAGTGGGCTACTCAAAAATGTTCAGTCCTCTTCTCTTTTCCTTCTCTCTTTGTGTAGGGGGCAAAATGATTGAGTACAGGGCCTATGGTGTATATATCATTGTTTTCCCAAGACCTGGAATATAGTGGGTGGTTACAGAATATTTAATGGAAGGATGAGTGAATAAGCCAATTAAAGAGGGGTATGGGGTTGCATTCTTACTTTTGGTTTGGGTAATGTAGGTCTCAAGATGATGGTAATCTCAGTGGATTGAGGCCTTACTACTCCAATGTGATCCCTGGCACAGAGGCTTGGGCATCACCCATGGAGAGATGGCTACAGATGAAGAATCTCAGGTCCACCATAGTCATACTGGGAATCTGCCTTTAAAAAAAATTGTTTTTATTTTTTAATGTATTTTTATTTTTCACTCCAAAAAATTCCAGTATGATTGACGTATAACATTAAATTAGTTTCAGATGTACAACCTAATGATTCTCTATTTATATATACTGCAGAATGATCACCACCCTAAGTCTAGTTAACATCTATCACCAAACATAGGTACATTTTTTTTTCTTGTGATGCCTTTTAACAAGATCTCAGGTGATATGTGTGCATGTTAAAGTTTCAGTGATGCTGGCTTAGAGCCCTTGATAATGAAGTCAAGAGTGTGAGTTCGTTTCCTGTGTCACCTCTGCTGACAACAGACCAACTTAAACTTGCATTTGGTCTTGAAGGAATCCCAGTGTGGGATGAATCATTGCAAACAAATCCTTCCCACCAAGGGGTGGGGGAAACAACCCTGTTCATGACAGGTCAGTAGTGTCATATTTCTCCCTTCATCTAGTGTATGGTAATATCCTCCTAGGTGATATATCCAAATCCAGATCCAATAAAAAGCATGCCGGCAGCAGAACTAACAGCCACTTTCTTTTTTTCTTTTTTTTTTTTTTTTTGCCGTATGCGGGCCTCCCACCGCCGCGGCCTCTCCCATTGCGGAGCACAGGCTCCGGACGCGCAGGCCCAACAGCCATGGCCCACGGGCCCCTCCGCTTCGCAGCATGCGGGATCCTCCCGGACCGGGGCACGAACCCGTGTCCCCTGCATCAGCAGGCGGACTCTCAACCACTGCGCCACCAGGGAAGCCCTCAACAGCCACTTTCTATATGGTCCTTGGCAGCAACCCGTTTGGCAGCTGAAGCTCTGGGAGGTCCAGTCAGTTGCCTAAGGTCACACAGGTAGAAACTGAGAACTGAGAGTCAAGCTCAGAGCTGTCTGATTCTAAAGGCCTCTCTCTTAACATATCTGCTACCCTCCCTCCCAACCAGCCCTCCATGCTGATGCCAGGCACCTTCTTAAAGTACAGCTGGGGAGACATCTGCCAAGCAGCCCGTTGCTTTTATTCATTGTGTATCAGCATTGCAGAAAGCAGACACCCTATCACAGAAATGCCTTGGCTGGAATACAGGAGCCGCCTTCGTCTTGCTGGTCTACCCTATTTGCTTTGCCTGCTCCCGCCCTCCCTGGTGCACTCCATGCCTGGCACTCCCCTGATCAGCCTGGCTGTCTCATGCCTCTGTGCATTTGCTCAAGCCAGTGCCTCCACCTAGGGGGGTCTTCCCTCTGTTCACCCACCTGGCTTACAAATGCATGAAGGCATTTCAGGGTCTCTTTCCCAGTGATGCTCTCCCTGATGTCCCCAAGTAGAACTCAATTCTTTCTCCCTGAATCTCTCCAGCAAAAGAGGTTTCATGCTATAAAAAAGACTTTTGTTTCTAAATTCCTTTTCTCTGCTGACCTGTAAGCTTGAGGAGCAAGACTGGGTGAGATGCAGTACAGTGAAGAGTGCATTGTTGGAGCCAGACCTGCCAGGGTTCAAATCCCAAAGGCTGCAAGAAAATTAAACCTCTCTGTGCCTCAGCTTCCCCTTCTGCAAAATGGAGTTAATAAGAGTATCTACCTCTCTGGGGCTTTGTGAGCATTAAATGAGTTAATACAAGCAAAGTGCTTTGAACAGTGCCTGGCACATAGTAGTTTCTATGAGTGTTTGTTACAGAAAAACTTGTTTTTATCTTCACATCCCAGTCACCTACACAGTGAGCATTTCAAAAAGTGATTTTCAAATGAACGAATGAATGAATGAGTGCCTTGGGGGCTGCCTTTATTGGCTCCCTCCGTGGCCAGGAAAATCCTACAGAACTTTTAAAACTTTAAGAATGGAAAAGTATTTGCAAAAAACCTCTCTGGCTCCTCACTATTTCTCATCTCTTCCCACAAATCTTTTCCTAATACAAGAACGTGCCTTTTTATCCCTTCATTTTCTCTCCCTGGTTGTTGATTAATGATGGTATCAGTACATTCTTAACCATAATCCCTCATATTTTCCTAAGCCTGTATGACAACATGCCATTTGTGGAGATTCTTCCTTATTCGGGTCAGACGCAGCCTAAGCGCTTACACCCAGGGTGAGTCGAGTCAAGCCCTAAGCAGAACTGCGACTCCAGGGGCTCCTGAATTAACAGGCCGGGCCCCGCTGGTGGCCATGCAGGTATCTTGCTCTACTGAACATCTGGCCTTTCTTTCTGTCCAGGCTGCTTCTCTTTTCATTTTGAAGGGAAGACAACCTGTCAAAGCCAACCTGAGAGCCTGGCTGTTTGCAAGGATTTGAAAGGGCAGAGTTTTTATTTTTCTTCGCTTCCTTGCAATTCTTGGAAGAAAAACAGAACTATCTTAGTGTTTGGAAAGAGGCAATATAGTGTGTTGGTTAAGTAGTTTGGAGGCAGATGCACCTCGGTTTGAAACCAGATCTGCTACTTATTAGCTATGCAATGTTGGGTAAGTGCCAGAACCTCTGTGAGCCTTGAATTTTCCCCTTACATTGTAGAAAGGTTCTAATTTAAAAAAAACTTCATAAGCTAATTCATGCAAAGTACTTAGCACTATGCCTTACCCATAACAAAACTCAGTTCTATTATTTTGCAGGCCTCTGTGTGTGTGTGTGTGTGTGTGTGTGTGTGTGTGTGTGTGTAATCACGTCTTATTTGATATCATGTCTTTCAATCAATTCTGTTTGTCTCTAACTTAAATACCTTTTGCATAATAAGGGAACAGTGTATGTTTGAACAGATGGGTGGATAGATGAACGAACTCATGAAATTGTTTTATGTGGCACAAATATACTATGTGTCAGTCAGGATGAGCCAAGTTACACTGTAGTAACAAACATCCCCACATCTCCATAGCTTGAACAGAAATCTATCATGGCTCAGCCAGGAGCTGTCTCTAGGACCTGTCTCTAGGACCCTGATAGAAGGAGCTGCCACTCAGGAGTGTTGCCAGCACCATGGTAGAGGGAAAAGGTGTAGAAAATCAGACTCTGGCTCTTAAAGTTTCCACTCAGAAGTAACATGTTCTATTCCTGCTCACATCATTTGATGAAACAAGTCACAGGCCCACGTATAACCTCAGGAGAGTGAGGAAGTGCAGTTCTCTGTGTGCCCTGGGGAAGAGCTGGCAGCATTTGATGGAAAGCATTATCTGATGAACCTGGTACACTCTTGTACCCGTGACACCTCAGACCCGTTTCTCATTGTCATGACTAAATGTTATGCAGATAACTAACCATATATTAAGTCCCTCATTTATAAGTACAGGCGACATAACATTGCAAAGAGAGTGATTAAGCCATAATGCCCATTAACTTCTCTTTCCGGGGCTAGGGGAATATGTAATGGCATTGTATGGAAAGTATCATTATCCAGAAAGGCTACATTTCTTATGCAATGGGGAGCCTATTTACAGCTCAGATTTGAAAGAGGAATAACTAACTTCTCACCCAAACACAATAAGTAGCCCTCACTGAGTTCCACAAAATGAATATTAATTCTGCTGGAAAGACTCTAATGCTAATGAGGACAGGACAGAAGTATAGCAACAGGGCACTTGGGTGAAGGAGAGAGACAGAGAGTGAGAAAGAGAGAGAGGGAGGGAGAGAGAATGAATGAATGAGCTGTAATACTGCAGCAGACTGTTTTGGAAGGAAACAACAGCATTTGCCATAGAAATACACAGCTATGAGTAAATTCAGATGCAAAGTTTGGGGCTTTAGAGTAAACGCAGGGCTTTAGACTAAAAGCAAGACATGAATCTTCCAACATAGAATATAATGATGTGGGATCCCTAGAGATCATTTAAACCAGGTCAGGATCATTCTGTTAGCCACACCGATGACATATCCTTATCACTTCCTTAGCAAAGAAGAACTGGAGGCTAAAATCAGGTTGGAGTGCCTGCTTAATACAAATGGCCTTTGGAAGTGTCCACCTGCCACAGACTCTATCTAATAGCACTATTTGTGCAGCATGATCTACCCTGGTGGCCACAGCTGATTGGACCAGGGTGAGTCCATTGGATTCAAGATGAATCAGTCCACACATAGTCTGGGCTGAGCCAATCAGATTTGTTTTTCAAGATTCTAAAGTAAAATACATAGAGAAAGTATATAGGTCACTTAATCTGTAACTTATGTAAAGTTCATTCAGCTGACTTTTATTGAATGCCCACTTGGAGATATAGGGCCCCCAAATCCTGACTTCACAGTTTCCATTCTCATTGTGCCTGGCTGTCCTTAGGTTGTCCGTGGTTGTTCATGAGACTGATAGGCATCTATTTCACCCAATTTGATGGTTCTCATGCTGTAGTCATACTCTATTTTTCTTAATTATTTTGCCATTTTAAAAAACTGAAATTTTTAAATTAAAAAAATTCTCCAGGTAGGTACCATTCTATAAAGACATTTGGTTCGAGAGGTTGTCTTCTAATTATTTCAGTAGAGGGCTCAGAGGAGGGAAAATCAGGACATCCCACTCAATCCCTCATCTTCTCTCTAGAACTCGGCCTTTGTTGTTTATGCCCAGAGGTTCTGTATTCCACACACACCAAGGATTTCCTGGGTTCACATTCCCCTTCCCTGTCTATCACAAAGCACACGTGAACACAACTGCTGGCAGATGCTGTGGACATGTGAGAAATGCACAAAGATACACGCTAAAATCGTTTGTGCAGAATACACTAGAGTGAACCCCTATGGCAGTTGTCATAAGCTTACACCCCAGATTTTCTGGGGGAGTTCAAACTGAAAATAGACTGTCTTACTGTCCCCATAGGTACTTATTTTTTGGCAGATTGTGCACCCCAGTTTTTGGTTTAGGAAACACTGTCACTTTACTTGTACTGTACACTGAAATGTATGCTGGGGAGGGTCCCTGCCCGGCTGGGCTAGATCACTTTCACAGTACCTTCCGTCTTCTGAAATGGCAGGAGAATAGGTTAAATAACTGAAAGAAAGAGAGAAAGAGAGAGAGAAAGATAGAGGAAGAGAGGGAGGGAGGAAGAGGGAGGGAGGGAGGGAGGGAGGGAGGGAGGGAAGGAGCGGGGAAGGAAGGAAGGGCAAGCTGAAGGATTAGGCTAGAAGACCCCTACAATTTTAATGATCTCCAAATTTCAAATTCCTGCCCTATGGGATGGTTTCCTAAAAATCTTGAAATGGCCACCTGTTGAAAACTTTGTTTCTAGACAGGGCCATCAGTCAAAAGACCTGCAGTGGTGTTCACAGCAGCTGGAATTACCAGGTAATGCGACACCATGTGTCATTAGATCTCAGTGCTTGGCACATAATAGATGCTCATTAAGGGATTGATGAGCCCAATGTCAAAGCATTAAACTGAATCTTTGAGTTGAAGAGGCAAACCCCACATACAGACTCAGCTCTATCTTTCTTTTACCTTTCCTGTTTGAGTGTGGTCATCCTTGATTGCTGCTCCTTTGTATCCTGGGCTCTTGACTAAGTTCATTTTTAGATCTCTGTGAGCTTACTGGTCAATGAACCCTGTTTTAGTAATCATGGCTCTTGGGGGTCCTGGGAGCAATAAAAAGAAGTCAGTGACCACTGTGGCTGGAAAGAGAGTTTCCATTCCATGCACAGAGAACCCACCAGCAGACAGTCTATGGCCTCCACTACTGTGTTTAAGATGAGCATTTATGGATCACAAGAAGTCCCAGCATAGTATATACAGTCTGGTCCCAGGAGCAGCCCTTCTCAAAACTGAAGCCCTCCCTCCACCCACATATCATCACGGAAAAGTGGGTAGAGAGAATATGATTAATGTGGATAAGCAGAGTCACGAATTTTTAACTCCTAAGCTCCGTTTCCATCATCACATGGAGATCACTTACACTCTCTAGTTGGTTCATCAGCCCTGAGGGACCTGATGTTAGAGGACATCATAGCACAAGCATCCCGAGAATATTAAAATTGTTTCAATTTTAAATTTAAAATCATTCCAAACAATGGGGGTATGGATTCTCCTCAGGGAACTTTTACAGTGTTGCCCAAACCTTGGTCACTTTTATGCCATCATCATTAATTTTTGACATTTCTGCATTCCACAGTGATTACAAATTAGTCATTTTAAAAAATTGGCTTATTTGATTTTTTTTAAAGCACATTGATTTTAAAAGGAAATTTTGTATTGTGTCTGTGTTTTACTTCAATAAAAATGTACTTACTTTTTAAAAAAGGTAACTTTATTTCAACTCTAAATGTCAAATCAGTATCAACAGTCATTAATAGAAGGCAAGAGTATAATATAAATGTAATGGTATTTTTACTTATGCCTGTCCTAATTGAATAGAATAATTCTTTCAAGAACAGTTTCTGTCCCTGCCTCTGGATGCCGGAGGGTCTTTTCCACCCTCTGCTTCTGTCTGCATAAATCGTGAGCGATCATATATTTAGCAAACATCTGTATAGCACTCACTATGTGTCAAGTACTATTTGAACAGTACCTCAATGCTAACAATATGAATATTGTTAATTCTTTTAATAATCATACAAGGTAGGGTATATAGTTATTGTCTCCATTCTACAGGTGAGAAAACTGAGTCACAGAACAGTGAGGTAACTTGGCAGAGGCCGCACAGCTAGTAGGTGGCAGAGCTAGGATTTAAGCCTGGATCTTGGTTGAAAAATTCAACTCCCAGCTGAGAGGAGCCATGTTCCTTGGAGAAACAGCCAATTCCAGGTCTGGGGCAGGGAAGTATGAGGTGAGCCTGGGTCATCTACTTGTCCCAGGAATCAAGGAGCCATCAAAAATAAAGGAGATGTGTCAAAAGAGCCCCGAATCCAGCGTTATGGAACTTGTAATGGCCAAATTTGGGACAATTTTAGCATGAGAAATGACAGAAGTTGATTGTTACCCATTGAATGACTAAAATCTCGTGAGTTCATAAGGACTCTTGAAGGAGAGGGAAAGGAGAGAGAGAGAGAAACAGAAAGAAAAAGCTTCTTTAAGACCAGCTAATATAGACAGAGTGACAGAATGACTTAGACAAAGTACCATTTTAAAACTTGCCATTTAATAATCATTGCAGGCAGGGGTTAGCAATGGATGCTATCACCTCCAGGAGGAAGGTTATTGGAGAACAGAAATTTTGCCCAATGCCAATGCCTCACCCATGGATGCCTTTTTAAGTGGGTGCCTTCACAATGGGTGATCTGGTGTCACCACCTTAACCGAGTGATAAGCTTCTCTTCACTGATGGTGGGACACCTTAATGTTATATGCCTCCTGACATGGTAAACTGTGAAGGACAGACCATCACCTGTAAACAATCTTTGCCAAAAAGGTAAAAATTGAATCTAATTCAAATTAACTAGAATCTAATTTAACTGAATCTAATTTAGACCCAAATTCCAATTTACCAAAAATATAAGGGACAGAGACACAAGTCAAATGACAACTTGGAAGAGCAATCAGACAAAACCAGGATGTGGAACATTCTACAAGACAACTCACCCAGACTACAAAAAGTCAATGTCATACAAATATGTGTGTGTGTGTTTCAGGAGGTTTGTCTAGGTTAAAAGACAGTAAACAAATACAGTGCATGGATCTTGACTGGATAGTGGTTTAAAACAGTTTTAAAATGCACTCTTGAGACAAACAAGGAAATTTGAATTTAGATATTGTATGTTATGGAGTCTTTGTTCATTTTTTAGGTGTAATAATGATGTTTTGGTTGTGTAAGGAATGATGTTTTGGTTGTGTAAGGAATGGCTTGCTCTTAGGAGACTGAACTATTTAGTGGCAAAGCATCATGATGTCTGCAACTTTAAATAGTTGAGAAAAGATACAAATGCATTCAAATAGATGATAGACAGCTGGACAGATCAATGATAGAACAATCATAACAAAATATTAGGTGTTGAACCTAGGCGATATTACATTACTTTTACAACTTTTCTGAATATTTGGAAATTTTCATAGTATCAAGTTGAGGAAAATAAAACAGAATTTGTAATCTTCCCAGCCCTGCCTGCTGCCTGAAGTTAGATGGAAAGGCTGCAGTGCTCCGAGTCTGTCCCCTGCTGTCACCTCATGTACCAATGCAGGGCCCTCAGGCTGCAGATCATGGACCACAGTGGACATGAGGACATGTGTGCACAATGAGGACCTGTGTGCAGGCTGGGGGTCGTGGCATTATCCCTTCCTGGAGCAGTGACAATTCCTGGCTCTCTCTGCTTATGCAGAGAGCCAAGAATGCTCCCCTGTTTTGTTGAAAAGCCCTCGCTCGCTGCATCGCATTTTCCCATCCCTGCAGGGGTCAGCACCGTCCGTAGACACAGCTGCAAGGTCATCCTTGCCCACACCCCACCCTGTATGTCCAATCTGCACAGCACGTTAGAAAGGAGCTCAGAATCACCTGGATCCTGCGGCCTCCTTTCCTGGACTGCCCTCTTTCCC
>NW_006793997.1:2319280-2324944 GCF_000442215.2 Lipotes vexillifer | reverse complement strand
TCTTTCCCTCTGAAGCACCAAGATCTGCTGTGACGTTCATTTGCAGATAACATGCTATAAATCTGCCCCATGTAAGACCCAATGCAATGCCATTCTGCAGGTAAGAGGCGTGTGCCACAGGGCTCTCGGAATTGGAGGTTAAGACCTTGTGTCTGCAGCCTGGATGGCTATCATGAATCTTTCTATCAGAACACATTCTCTGAGAATAGACCGTGTGCCACCAAGCATATGCCTTCCCCTCACTCCTCAGTCAGAATCGGGCTGAGCATCCTACATAAGCCACTGATGTCTAGAATTTGGAAATGTGCTGCTGGCTCTGTCTAGGATGATGGTCACAGGTGAGTAGAGACTGAGCTGAATCTATCACAGGGAGCAACCAGCAGCCAACACAGACATTTCATCCAGAGAGGGATGCTCTCGCACTTCTCCTGGCTCCCTCCAGGGCTTGGAGCTTCCTCCTGGGTTGCTAAAGGGCAGGACCAACCTTGTCTCTTGTTTTCAGCAACCAGGAAGTCCTGTGTGAGATCTAACCTCAGTTCTGCTGTAGCTTGAATCTATTCTGTTGTTTTCTTTTTGGCTGGTTTTTCTTAAGAATTAAATTATACTCCTTTAGACCTTCCTTTAGGATGAATAACTCATCCCGATTTGCCTGGAATTTTCCTGTTTTACCACTGAAAGTCACATATATTAGGAGACTCCTTAGTCTGGGGGAAACCAGGATTTTTGGTCATCTTTCCCTTCCTCCCTTTCTCCCTCCCTCCTTCCTTCTTCATCCCAAGAGGAATTGTTTCTATTCGTTCTCTTTCTTCTCACCAACACTACCCAGGAGGTGATTGTCAGTGTTAACAACAATAGGGAGTATTTATTTCATGGAGGCACTGCAAGGTGCTTGATGCTTTTCATGCTTATTTCAGTCAGTTCTCACTGGCCCTCTGAGAAGGTTCTGTTAGCTCCATTTACACTTGAGAAAGCAAAGGCAGACACAGACTGGGAACTTGCTCAAGGTCATGCAGCTGGAGAGGCGGGAGCTGGGTTTCTAACCCAGATCAGAGGGGTTTGAGCTCAGACCCCTCTCACCCAACCAGCTCCAGACACAAGGTCACAATTGCCTGTGGTTTCAAAGAGCAGGACCCAAAGATTTGAATAATAGGAATTTCCAAAGAATTCTTTTTCAGAATGTTCTTAGCAACATCACATGATTTTAATGTTATTGTGGTTAGAAAATGACCCCTTTGCCCACTTGAATATCACCCAGCCTCCTCATAATATGTATATTGGAGTCAGTATAGGGCCAGTTACTCTGTCACTCTGGAGAGAGATGGGTGAAAGGTAACCTACTTCAGGCACCTTTTACAGAGGTTTAATCATTGAACGACCTGGTTCTAAAGGTCTGCAGCCTGGGCATCAGGACCAAGGACTGGATGCCAGGGGATCTGCGTTCTAGTCACTTCTCGTCTCCACGTGGACAGAAAATAAAATTCTGAATAAATCCTCAGCCTTTTACATTTCCTCCAGAGCCCTTGGGTCCTGGCCCTGCTTACCCTTCCTCCTCACCTCTCCCCACTGCCTCACGTGCCACCCACACCACTCTGAACCTCATACCTTTCCCGGAAGCCCCACCTCCTTCCTGCCCCTGCTCTCCTGGGCATCTCCTGGAGCTACTGCACAGCGTCAAATGGGCCTACTGCCTCGCCCCTGACTAGCTAGCTTCCTGCACAGACTCCATACCCTCACTAGCTCCAGATCACCAGATTAAACAGTCCCAGATAAAACTGGTCCCTCGGATAAGTCCCTTACTCTCTCTGTGCCTCAGTCTCCACATCTGTAAAATGGGGATGATGACGAGGATCTGTAAAATTGTAGCTGGGTCTGTAACAGAGCTTACACTCAAGTAGGAGATAAACAAAAACAAACTATTATTACATATAATAGTAGTGAACATCAATCCAGCGCTCACTGTGTGCCAGCCTCTCCTACGCAGCCCTCATTGATGAACTCATTTAGTCCTCGCCAGAATTCTTGGGAGTAAGTGTTATAATGCCCATTTTACAGAAGAGGAAATGGAGGTGCAGAGGTCTCCTAGCTATTGAGGGTGGCTCAGAGATATGAACCCACATGTTCTGGCTTGAGAGTCTAGGCTCTTAAATACTATGTCAGATGGCAACAATGCTTTGTAGAAAGCAAATGTGGGTATTTAGAGAGTTGTTCGGGGGAGAAGACTTCTCGAAGGTGGTGTCCCTGGTCTAAGGCTTGAAGGCTTACAGGAAGACAGGCAAGGGACCATCTAGCTCAGTGGTTCTCAGTCCTGGCCGCTCGTTAGCATCACCTAAGGACATGCCTGAGCCCTACCCCAGGGCAAGTCAAGCAGCACCTCTGTGGGTGAGCCTGGGCCTTTGCATTTTTTAAAACCTCCCAGGAGAGTCCAGCATGCAGCCATGGTTGAGAACCACTAGTCTGGGGAAGGGAAAGGCATTGCAGGGAGCAGGAACACACCTCCAGCCTTCCTAGGAGTGGCACGTCCCCGCTCCCCGATCCTTGTCTGTTGCCTCCTGTTCTCCCTGCAGCCCTGCCCTGATGTGTAAACAAAGAGAAGGAGAGAGGAATTAATGCTGCCTTTAAGGAAAAGGTTAAGAGCAGCTTTTCCTCCTAAGTTAACGGGAGCCAGGAGGGGGCTGAATCAATGCTGCTGCCTGTCAGGCCCCTGATGACAAATGACATTCTGAACCAGTATCTCCACAGATTCTTCTAAGCTGACCCTTGGAGATAGCTAATAAAAGACCAACCTGTCCTCCAAGATTAACAACTCAGGAGAAAGACAGAGGGAGGGGGAACAGGCGAGCAGGGGCTCTGGAAACCTTTGCTGTCCCCAGCCTCCTATGGAGAGTGAGGAGACCAGAACAAAGGAAGCTGCTGGACAGAAAACATCACTAGCTTGGGGAGTTTATCTGTAACCTGCCCTTCTGCTGGGAAGCCCATCGGGACTTCTTTCCCTGCCCTGTGGCCCCCGCCCGGGTGCCCACCCTGTCTTGTCCCCCTCCCTGGCACTCCAGCATAACCTAGGCTCCCTTTTTCTTGGTTTTCTCTTTTGAGCTGTGTTTCTGTCCTGCTGTCCACTCTTCTCTGAGCTGTGGTCCATGGGTGTCTTCTGTGCCTGTCTGGCTATGCCTTTGCTAGTTTTTCCTCTTCCACTTCCTCTTTCTTCACTCTTTTCATTTCTCTCTTTCTTTGTTTTGCTTCATCTTTACCAGCCTGTCTTTCCATCTCTCCCTCAGGGATTGTGTGTTACTCGTGCTTTCCGCCATCTCTGTCTCACTCTCCACTGTCTCGCTCGGAGCCTGTCCTTTTTGCCTCTCTGTCTCTGAGTCTCTGCCTCCCTCTCTGTGCCTCTCTCTGCCCCTCTCTGGCTCTCTAGCATTTGTCTGTGTATATGTCGTCCTTTCTGTCTCTCTGCCTCTTTGATGTCCCTGCTTCTATCCATTTCCGCCTCATACCTGTCTCCCTGCCCCCTCTGGGTGTCTCCCTTGTTTGTGTTTCTCTCACAGCCTCTCCTCTCCCTTCCCCACCTCTCAGTGTCTCAGCAAGCTCCTCCTCCTCCTTGCCCTTTCCTGGGGCACCGACAGTCTCTAGGAGCAGAGCCTCTTCTCACTGTGGACCTAATCAGTGGTGGGCAGGGCTGGGCTGGGGAAGGCAGCCCACCCCACTCCCACTCGCCCACCAGCACCCTGGACCTACTTGCTGCACTATAGAAGGGTGGGGTCCCTGAATCTGAACTTGTCCCGCTGATTGGCCCCCTCCAGGATCCTCGTCACTTCCTACTCTCTAATGCCTATTCCACAGAAAAATACAGCTAAGACCCCTCACTCCTCAGCTTCACTTTGTCCCATCACTCTCAGCAAGAGCCCAGGTTCACAGCTGAGAAATTCCAAGCCGGTTGTGAATCGTGCTTATTGCTTGATAACTGCAGCTATGATTTATTAAATACGTGTGGCCTGATATGTAGCCTATATATGTAACTCATTTCCACAACAATCCTGCAATGTAGATATCATCATCCCCATTTTTCAAGTGAGGAGACGGGGGGTCAGAGAGGTTAAGATACCTGTCCAAGGTCACACAGCTAATAAATGGTTGAGGCAGAATTCAAGCCCACTCTGGGTAGGCCCAAGGGTCATGCTCTTTCCACTGAATCTTTCAGTGCTATGCTGTCCAGTGAGGTGACCACTAACCACATGTGGCTATTTAAATTCATTAAAATGAAAGAAAATTTAAAACTGAGTTTCTCCATCACACTTGCCACATTTCAAATGCTCAGTGGCCACATGTGGCTAGTGGCTGCCGTATTGGACAGCACAGATATAGGACATTTCCATCCACGCAGAAAGATCAGCTGGAAAGTGCTGTTTTAGATAAACATGGAGGAGTTTTCTGTGTCCATTTTCTGGGAGAACAGAAGAGAACAGGATATTGAAATAACCCCGGGCCACATGAGAGTTTCCATGCAAGAACTTGGGCCGAAACAGCAATCCTGTTTCCAAATACCTGCAGGCAATGTCACCTGTGCCCCACAAACCTGCCTTTGCAGCCCTGTTGATGTCAGGATCACCACCGAGGAACACTCTGCTTTCATTAAGGGGATGGGAGAGGTGGATGTGTATATTCTTCTAGAAGGCAGAAAAAGCACAATCTTATGCCAGAAATTGAATTTTCTTATTTCAGCTGGTGTCCAGGGCTTTGAGCCCTGACATAAACAGCCAGTCTTGTTCCACTCGATCAAAAACATTTCATAATGCCGGCTCCTTCCACAAGGTCACCTTGAAATGTCTTGCCTGATCAAAGCATCGCAACTCTTCCTTTCCCTAATAGAAACATTCTTGAAATCTGAGTAAAGTGGACTTGCCCAGCCTTGTTCCCTCTCCGAGAAAATTATATCTCACCTCTCTGGAACAAGTCACTAAAAAGAAGGAAATATTTACAGTCTCCTGCAAGCTCACCAGTCTGGGCAATCCGAAGACCCCAGCGTCCTCCAGCCCCACCCGCTTACTTTGGAAGGCTTGGCCTCATGCAAATTTCTCCCCAGGCGACTCTGACCCCGCAGTGGTCTCTCATGAGTGTTCCAGAATGCATTCTGTCCTACAGCTCCCATGCACCCCTGTGCTGATCTGTGGGCACTAGTCACTCCTGCTGTAGGGTTCTCCTTCCCTGGTGTCTCAGCCTTCCGTTTGGGTACCAGGGGATCCCTCTAGCTCATGTGGTTGCCATCCTAAGACTTTAGATGCGAGTATGTGGTCTAGTATCAAACCAAGGCTAGCTTGTGGTCTATGAGAGAATTATTCTCTCCTCTCGGCCTAATTTTGGTACTCAGAAGTGGCCCAAGCCAATGTTGTTTGGCCCCAAATGTTAGTGTATCCTGGAGCACTTCTTAGAGACAGGTTTCATTTCTGTCTAACAGTGGAGACGTATGCATAATGGTTGTGAGCCTGTGCGATGGAGCCAGGTGACCTTGGTTTGAGTCCCAGCTCTGCTGGTTACTGGTTAGGTAACCTGACATAAGTTACTTAACCTCCCTGTGTCTCCGTTTCCTCATCTGTAAAATGGGGATAATAATTCCAACCTCCCAAGTGTGAAGACTGAATTCGCTGTTGTTGTCGATATGATCTCACTCTG
>NW_006793997.1:2317688-2319270 GCF_000442215.2 Lipotes vexillifer | reverse complement strand
AGGAATGCCTCTTGGTATGGTTTCAGCCACACCCATCACACTGTGCTCAGGTCTCTACTCCCCCAACCATGGAGGGCTTTGTCCCTGGATTGTTGGCTGCAGCTGCCCCTTTTTGCCTTGTCTCTTGGGAGGCTTTTCTACACCATTCCTGCCCTTGAGTAATCAATCTTCCATCCAACCCTCCCCACACGTGTCTGACGTCCAGTGAAGGTGACAGAAGGCTCAGCTCAAGTGGACACACCATCTCCTCTCAGCCACATATCCACTCAGCCTTTGAGAGATGAAGGGAATGAGGCTCAGAGCGGCGAGGCAGCTTGCTCAAGCTAACACAGGTATTCGATGGAAAGGATACAGTCCAGGGCTGCTGTGTTTGGCACCAGAGTCCTCTTCCCCCTAGACCTCAGCTTATCTCAACTTGAGACTTAAAGCATTGTGAGTCTTGGGATTGAGGCATGGAAACTTGCACTGCTGCCTCAGCAGACTTCCCTCTGGCTGTCATCTGTCGTGTTTAGCTGAGTTATGCATCCAGTTCACCCTGACAATCCTCAGTTCATATCCCCTAACCTTCCTCCCCAGATTCTCCAGCCACCATTAGACTCCTTACTCTGAGATTCCAAAACTAATTTTCTTCCCCTCCCCCACCTCATCTCCTGCTTGACTGTGGCCAGGTACACACTCCTGTCATTTAAACTTAAGATCTCGCTTTGGACACGGTAACAGCATTTGCCCACAGCTCAGAAAGGGCCCTCCTGCCCCTGGCCTGGCTCCAACAGGATGGAAGGACCAGACCCACCGCTCCTGCCTTCTGTCCTTGGAGGAGGAGAGCATAGGGATAGACTCAGGGACCCCAGGTTCCCAAGTTAACTCCAGAGGCACAAGGTGCTGGCGACTTGAAGACTTTGTTTTCCAGTAACCTCTAAATCCCTTTCCAGGCTGGAGGGACTCATGACTTTTTAGTTAATATGTGCTCTCCCTCTCTTCTGGTTCATTGGCTCCAGACTTATATCTCTCATTTGTCTTCATTACGCTGCCTTTTCCTCTGACCGTCTGAGGCACCCTCAATAACCCCAGCCAGCCCCAGCCCCATCCACCTCTGGGTGTGTGTGTGTGTGTGGGCCTGTGCACGTGCTTCCACTGTTCCCATCAGAGCAGGTTCTGGGACAGAGAGGGTGAATAAATTGCCCTACAACCAAGGCCGGGCTGGGGATATAAAGGGAAGAGGCCAGTGTTCAGGGACTGTACTTCTGCCTCAGTTTGCTGACATGTAAAATGGGAATAATAGCTACTTCATAGTTATCATAAGGATCAAGGTAGATGAGTATCAGGACAATGCCCACACTGTTATAGTATATGGTATATATAGTGTATGTGTATTACTGTATATACTAATCAATACTATATAAAAACTTGCTATCATTATTGTTGTTGTCATGATGATTGCTCAAGAGTGGTAGATACGACCCAAGATTCCATACTGATAAAATAATGGCCACCATAACAAAGCACCCACTAGGTTCTAAGTATTATGTGCTAAGTCCTTCATTTTTCAACAGAGAAATAGCTCCCTATTTCCCTGCGCTGG
>NW_006793997.1:2307577-2317678 GCF_000442215.2 Lipotes vexillifer | reverse complement strand
TCCCTGCGCAGGTTCCAATAATAATGCTAATTGAAGGGAAAGATATACATATCCAGCAGATTACTAGATAAAACTGATAAGTATGAGTGCCTAGCAGAGTGTCTCTGATTCATGTTCAGAACTTAACAAACATTAGCGAAATAGTAACAAGGCTGAGGGGTGATTAAATGAATCTCTGTATACACTATCCAGCACAACCACTCAATATTTTAATGTGTGCATTTCCAGACGTTTTTCTATACATATGGTTATAGACTTTTTAGATCATTTTACCAAAGTGTGATTATAACGTACATAATGATTTGTGAATCACTTTTTATTCCCACTTACTAATTTATTGTGGTCATATTTCCATGCTGGTCACTATGGTAGGAAGAATATTCTGGGGTTTCTCCAGTGCTGGGCGCATCAGAGTAGACCAGTGGGAAAGAGGTTTTCTTAGACTTACAGTTATTAACTGTCTAGTTAAAATGAGAAATAGACTTTAAAAAACCCCGAATAAGCACATACCGGTGATCATTGTATGTTATTTGAACTACATTATTGACAGCCCACGTGTGCACACACCCACACACGCACACAAATTGGTATAAAGACGTTTGAATAACTATGTGCTGTTCCGTTAAATGATGTACCAAATTGTGTTTAATTCCTATTTGATGGATACTTAGGTCATTTTAAAAAAGTGACCCATTTGATTCACAAGTCCCGTCATTGATGGAAAAACAGGGAAGAATTTTACTTTTCCAGTAGCTGCTACTAACTCTGCCCTTCAGGTTTCCCCTTTCCTGTTACCTGGTGGGCTTCCTCCAGGAGATCCCTGACCTAGATCAGACAGACACACTGCGGTATTAAAAGTCTTGCCTTGACTTTTACAATTATGTCTTGGTCATTCCACAATCTCAATCTCGTATGCTTTGTAAAGCCCCTCCCCCACCCCTTCCACCCTGGGATGCTGGGACTTGAGAGAACAAGGTGGTTCTTATCTCCTCTGCATGCTGGTCAGTCTGCACGATTATGGCATCCCAGTGCCTTCGCGTTCAGTTCAGGATGCAATAGATTTGGTCCGCAAGCAGGGAGGGACCCTCCTCAAATAGCTCCAAACCTAATGAACGCTTTGCCTTGTGCCTGCTTCATTTGCTGGTGAGAAGTAGAGCCTCCGGGGGAGTGGGAAGAGGTAGGGAGACTCTCTCCAAAAGGCGACCTGGCTCTCCCTCCCTGTCCTTTTATATTTTCCCTGGGGCATGGGCAGAAAGGATGTTGCTGGACTGCTGAAGCAGTCCCTCTAGCCCAGGGTGTGCTGAAGCCCGCCCATTTCCAAAGTCCATGTCAGGGAGGGCAAGGGCACACTGGTAGCTGGAAATCAGCCCTGGTGGGAATATTTACACCATGGAAATGGGCAGTATCTGAGAAACTGTCCCCAACCACCCCTCCACCACGCCCAGAGCTGGTTAAACATTTACCAGCTCACCATTGCCTCTCACCCACTCAACAGTTGGTGGTCACTGTACGTAAAATATGGGATGCTTACTACGTTTTCATTCTCAGCTTTTAGAGGCCAACTATCAGAACTCAGCAAAGATCACACCATCATAACAAGCATTTCATATTATAAACGATGCTACGATGAGCAATTTTTTTACGTTTAACCTGTCCATTTGAGAGATAATTCTCTTTGGCTAAGTTCCTGGAAATGGAAATGCTAAATCTAAACGTATGTCTAAGTTTAAAGTTTCAGATACATATGGTCCAATTGCCCTTTAGAAAAGCTGGACCTGTGTACACTTCCATCACCAACGTGCCTGGCATACTGTACCTTCACCATAACTAAGTATGATTTTTAAATGTGGTTTTTAGTCTTTTATGCAAAAATTATTTTGTTTTCATCTGTTTGTCTTTGACTACCAATATGCTTGAATGGTTTTGAGGAACATTCATTTATTGATTAATAGCCTTTCCTACATATCTTCTTCTTTTGTGAATTTCCAAAAAAGGCAGGGGAGAGGGACCCCAAGCAGGGGAGGACAGGGAATGGGGGGACTGCTTTGTCAAGTGGCCCCAGTTTGCCCCCCACCTGCCCTGACTCTGCCTGAGCAGAGCACCAAGGTCTGCAAGTCTTAGAGGCACCTTTTTAGAGACCACACTTTAATTAAAACCTTTCTTACATCACACATTATCTATAAACGCAATTCGGTTAGGTTATTGATTTTGCTGTGTGGTTACAGAGTTCCCATGGGGAGTCTTATTCCATTCTCTGCAGCTTTCTAGCCATGGTATCTGCAAGCGTCTTTGTGAGAATTGCATATTCACCCACGCTCATATGCCTGGACACACATGCACACACATGCACACACACGTTCAGATGCACACATTCACACTCATACCCCTGTACACATATAAACTCACAAATACAGACTCATACACATACGCAAACATGGACACACATGCACACACACGTACACATTCATTCAGACACACTCACCCACACTCATATGCCTGGACACACATAGACACACTCATACAGACATACACATACAAGGACACACGTGCACACTCACACATATAGCCTTTTCTCCCCTTCACACTCAATGCTACCACCATATTCAATTTCTTCCACCTCTTTGCACATGCCACACCCACTCCCTCCCCGAGTACTCCGTGCACATTATTTTTTTCTGCCTGGGCCCCTCTTTCTTCATGTCATGGACTCATGGTCACTGCCTTCCCTAGTTCCCTGGGTCACCTTGGGGCTTCTTGCCATCACTCCTGTTGTATGTGTACCCGCCTCTTTGGTGACACTCACTGTGCTTTATTACAATTATTACAGGGCAGGGATTTCTGTCTGCTCTGCTCCATGCTTTGTCCCCAGAGCCTAGGAAGTACACCTGGTAGGTGTGCAAATATATTATTCAAAGAATGAATAGTCTGGGGAAACTGATGCTCTGGTTGACTATGGACACGTAGCTAGTAAGCAACAGAGGCAGGACTCAAATGCCCAGTTTCTGACTCCAGAGCCCATGTTCCTTATCTTCTATCCTGGGACCCTTCCCCTCTCTGACACTGATTTTTCAAAGGATTCTTTTGACTATTAATAAACACGTGCACACACACACACACACACACACACCACACACACAGCCCCTCTTTCTTCATGTCATGGACTCATGGTCACTGCCTTCCCTAGTTCCCTGGGTCACCTTGGGGCTTCTTGCCATCACTCCTGTTGTATGTGTACCCGCCTCTTTGGTGACACTCACTGTGCTTTATTACAATTATTACAGGGCAGGGATTTCTGTCTGCTCTGCTCCATGCTTTGTCCCCAGAGCCTAGGAAGTACACCTGGTAGGTGTGCAAATATATTATTCAAAGAATGAATAGTCTGGGGAAACTGATGCTCTGGTTGACTATGGACACGTAGCTAGTAAGCAACAGAGGCAGGACTCAAATGCCCAGTTTCTGACTCCAGAGCCCATGTTCCTTATCTTCTATCCTGGGACCCTTCCCCTCTCTGACACTGATTTTTCAAAGGATTCTTTTGACTATTAATAAACACGTGCGCACACACACACACACACACACACACACACACACACACATACACATGCACACACATCAACCAAAGGAAAAGGTGGTTAATGATCTTCCAGTTGGGATCTTCTTCACCCATCAGTCCATTCGTCTCCTCTATGACAGTAGCTCCCCAGAGGAAGGGACTCTCCACCCTGTCTACCTACCTGTGTGGTAATAACCTTTGCACATAACACAGTGCCTGGCTCACAGCAGACATTCAAAAGTATGTGTTAAATGCACAGATGAAAATGTTCAATAAGCAGTCACTGAACATCGACGAGGGACTGGACTAAGTGCTAGTGGGATTGCAGAGATGAATGGACACAGCCCTTGACCTCAGTATCTTGCTGAATGGTTTTTAGATATATCTTTGCCTTTATGGATATGCAGACAGTCTGGTCCTTTCCTGATCCTCCCTCATACCTGTGCACAGACAAAACAAAAGCACACACACTATGGCATGTGTGATTGCAGCTCCAAACGCCCTGCACACATACACCTGCACACCCAGGCCTCTTGTCCACTTGAGGAATAAACGGGCTGCAGTATTTGCAGCCCAACATGGTTTGTTTCCTCTGAGTTCAAAGGAGTTTATTAATCTCAGGCCCCTCATGTGGAACTAGCAAAGCCTCCTGTAGGAGATACCATAGCAACTGCAGGAAGCAGCTGAAAAGGAAGATGTTAACCTTTTGGAGCCTGCTGCCCACTTTGTATGCCCTCCTTAGCATACTTGCAGTGTTGCTCAGAATGTCTGAGATAATGAGGCTCTCCGACCCAGAGAAGCAGCTGCCCTGGGAGTGGTGAAGTCTGGGGCAAAGGGGTGCCTCCTTCCTGAGCCCAGGACCTGTGCTCCATGCAGGCTGGTGTTGATGAGGTAAGCCTGGTGCCAGCTGGTGTCTCGAGCTGGAGGTGGAGTGAGAGGCTAGGGCGACGTGGGCGTTAGCCTCGGCTTTGCCCCCAAGCCGCAGGCTGAACTTTCTGAAATTGCCAAAAGGTCTCACTCTGGGTCCTGCTGCCTCCAACCTGACCTTTTCAGTAAGAGTGAAAAATGTTCGGTGCCTCATGTTTAGGTCCAGAATGGATTGTTTCTTCAAGCGGGTCAGCCACTTCTCACTTCCTGACCTTTGGCACACCACCCCAATTTTGTGATCTCATCTGTGGGCAAGGGACTCCTTTGAGAGTAGAAACAATGCCTTTCTTTCCAGCTTGAGGGTTAGGGGGAGGCACTAGGGTACAGCACAGCTTGGGAAGAAGGCACCTCGTTTCCTGCTCTTGAGAGAAGCTTGGTGAGGAAGGGGAGAAATTTTGGGGCCATTCAGACCAGATTCAAACCCCAAGTACCTTCACATACTTGCTGTGTATCTTTAAATGAGTTCCTTGTTTCTATGCCTCAGTTTCTTCATCAGCAAAATGGACACAATGAAACATACTGTACAAACCTATTAGAAGGGGGAAGGAAATCATACATGCAGGCAGTTTAGACTTGTGCTTGGTATATAGTAGGTGCTCAATAAGTAGTAGTTTACTTTCTTCCCTATCCTGCTCTGCTACCCTCCACTCTGTGCCAACTACAGATACAGATACAAATGAAGTCAGCCCTTAAGGGGCTCCCAGCCTAGCAGGCCAGACAGATGAGCAAACAGTTATGAGACAATGAAGGCAGTGGCTAATTCGACGGGAGGAAAGCTGGGCATCTTCCCAGAAGAGGTGCTGTTAACTCAGGGCGGAGTGACCAACCACACTGGGGGGAGGGGATCTATTTCCTGTAGAACAGTAGTGCTCAACTGGGGGCAGCTTTTTCCCCAGGGGACACTTGGCAATGCCTGGAGACAGTTTTGGTTGTTAAAACTGTGACAGGTGCTACTAGCATCTAATGAGCCAGAGATGCCACTAACATTTTACAAAGCACAGGGCAGGCCTCCGCAACACAAAATTATCCAGCCCCAAATGTCAATTATGCCAAGGCTGAGAAACCCTGCTGTAGAATAGCATAATATTCTTCATCATAAAAATTATAATCACTGATGATTATTGAGTACCTACCGTGTGCCAGATATGGCACTAAGGGCCTTCTGCAGGCACCATTGCATTTAATTCTCAAAACCAGTCTATGGGATAATTCTCATGACTCTCTTTTAAAGCTAAGGAATCTGAGGGTCGTAGAGATTAAGAACCTTGCCTGAGACCTCCTGGAATCAGAAGTCAAGTTTGGAATTCAGGTCTGCCTGACTTCAAACCCTACTCTTTTCAAACTTCACCATGCTCTGCTCAAATGTCTATTGTGGAAAGATCTGGGGCTTGCTTTGACCACCCACTGGACGAGTGGTATGTAGGGTGGGTCTGAGTAGCTTAGGGATTTAAAGAAGAGGGACCACTGCTGCCTTCAGAGGTACCACCTGGGGTCTTCCTTCAGGCAAGGAGGGCAACTCTGGCCCAACCCAATAATATGTCAATTCCATGGGTAGAGAATAAGTAGAAAGGGAGTAGCTGGTCCTTACTTGCCCATCTCTCGGGCCTTTTTTTTTTTAAGTTGCTAGTCTCTTTCCCGCCTAGAGGAGTTCCTTTAGCATTTGTTGCAAAGCTGGTCTGGTGGTGCTGAATTCTCTTAGCTTTTGCTTGTCTATAAAGCTTTTGATTTCTCCATCAAATCTGAATGAGAGCCTTGCTGGGTAGAGTAGTCTTGGTTGTAGGTTCTTCCCTTTCATCATTTTAAATATATCGTGCCACTCCCTTCTGGCCTGCAGAGTTTCTGCTGAGAAATCAGCTGATAACCTTATGGGGGTTCCTTTGTATGTTATTTGTCATTTTTCCCTTGTTGCTTTTAATATTTTATCTTTGTCTTTAATTTTTGTCAATTTGATTATTATGTGTCCCAGCATGTTCCTCCTTGGGTTTATCCTGCCTGGACTCTCTGCACTTCCTGGACTTGGTTGACTGTTTCCTTTCCCATGTTAGGGAAGTCTTCAGCTATTATCTCTTCAAATATTTTCTCAGGCCCTTTCTCTCTCCTCCTTCTGGGACCCCTATAATGTGAATGTTGGTGCGTTTAATGTTGTCCCAGAGGTCTCTTAGGCTGTCTTCATTTCTTTTCATTCTTTTTTCTTTATTCTATTCCACAGCAGTGATTTCTACCGTTCTGTCTTCCAGGTCACTTATCCATTCTTCTGCCTCATTTATTCTGCTATTGATTCCTTCTAGTGTATTTTTCCTTTCAGTTATTGTATTGTCCATTTCTGTTTGTTTGCTCTTTAGTTCTTCTAGGTCTTTGTTAAACATTTCTTGCATCTTCTTAATCTTTTTTTTTTTTATGGTACACGGGCCTCTCACTGTTGTGGCCTCTCCCGTTGTGGAGCACAGGCTCCGGACGTGCAGGCTCAGCGGCCATGGCTCACGGGCCCAGCCGCTCCGCGGCATGTGGGATCCTCCCAGACCGGGGCACGAACCCGGTGGCGGACTCTCAACCACTGCGCCACCAGGGAAGCCCGCATCTTCTTGATCTTTGCCTCCATTCTTTTTCTGAGATCCTGGATCATCTTCACTATCATTATTCTGAATTGTTTTTCTGAAAGGTTGCCTATCTCCACTTCATTTAGTTGTTTTGCTGGGGTTTTATCTTGTTCCTTCATCTGTGACATAATCCTCTGCCTTTTCATTTTGTCTAACTTTCTGTGATTGTGGTTTTCGTCCTGCAGGCTGCAGTATTGTAGTTCTTCTTGCTTCTGCTGTCCGTCCTCTGGTGGATGAGGCTATCTAAGAGGCTTGTGCAAGCTTCCTGATCCCTCAGGTCTTGATGCAAGTTCTGCTGATGCTGTTGCTGCTACTACTATGATTACTACCACTACTTCAGCTAATAATTTAATGAACACGCATCCAGCTATGCCTTCTATTCACTTGATATTGTGTAGTTTCCTAGCAACCCAGTGACATAAGCATGATTGCTTCTATTTCACATATACAAAACTGCGGCCCAGAGAAAGGTCAAACATAAGAGGGAGGGCTGGTAATTGAACCCATATTGTTCTATCAGTGGTTCCCAACTGGGGGGAAATCCCCCCTGCGGCGGGGGGATATTATCCGAATATCCAGATATTATCTGGAGACAGTTTTGATGGTTACAACTGGTGTGTGTGTGGGGAGGGGGGCGGTGCACTGAGTCTGCTGCTAAACATCCTACAATGACAGGACAGTTGCCTACGACACAGAATTTTCTGACTCCAAATAGTTGTGCCATGGTTGGGAACTTTGGACTCTACCTCAGAAGCCCCTACTGTGCTCTAAGTGCTTTACGTCTTCAGCAGACAGTGGGATTGATGGCTTCTGGTTTGTGTTGAGTAAAATGTTCATTGAACGTTTCCTAAGGACAGAAAACTCCTTGCATTGTGCCTGGAAGCACAGAAGAGCAGCAAGAAAGTTACAAATTCTTTTTTGATTTATTTTTGACTATGGGATGACTTCTGTGGCAAAAGTATGAGAAAGGCCAGGAACATGAACATTGCAAATCCACCCGTTTATGGCTATGTGAGGGTTTGTTTGTTTTTTTAAATGATGGAAATTGGGAAGGCTAACAGTGAGCCTTAGTTAAATATTCATGATCCCCATCTAATTTCTAATTCAATTAAAAGGTGCTAATGTAGTTAACTGTGACAACAATTATTTTTGTTAATGAATATATTTAAATGCTTATCAGCTAAGGTGATAAGGATTGCCCACAAGACCCAGCCACAAACCTGAATTTCAAATTGGTTTCAAAGTTTAAAGGTTGTTTTCAGAAAGCTGTGAACCAAATTCTGAATTTAAAAAAATGGATTATTTCAGAATTAGCTATTCAGTTCTAAATGCAGCCTTCCACGTTCTTGAGGATTCAAGACAGAATTCTTTTAAAGTGCAAGTTCCTCAATTGCATGTGAAATGGGATTTGATTTATAAACATTCAAATTACAGTGACTTTGCAAGAACCCAAGGACAAGAAACTGGGCAAATCCCAGAGTTTGTTGCTGAGCAGAAAACAGAGTTTCTCTGCCTGGGATGTCAAAAGATTGTCCCAGGAATGGGAGGTTATGTGCTGGCAGCTCCTTTCAAGTGAAACTGAACAGCATCTCCTTCTAAAAATTCAGCTTGTCTTGTGGTGGGGAGGGGTGAACCACAGGTGGATGTACTGGGGCTGGTATACCAGATGTCTAGACATAGTCTCTCATCCTTACACTGGTATTTAAACCATGTACTTGAAATTGCCTAGTTTTAAACACAGTCATCAAAATGTGAAATTGCCTATTTTAAATTTTACAGTGTTTGCATGACTTTTAAAAGATGGGTTTCTAGCTTCTGGATGAAAAATGTCTCTTTTCATGTCCTTGATTCTTACTTTCACTGTTCTGTTAATCCCAGTAGCCACAATGATGGGTGTAATGCCATCTTTGTGACCAGCAAATTTGGTTTTGACACTCAATTCCACCTCTCACTAACTGTGTGATTTGGGGCAAATCAGTAAACTTGTCTGAGCCAGTTTTTTTAATCTATGAAATAAAGATTATAATATCTTGCATACCTTGCCAGGTTGTTGAAGGGGTTGGAAAAGTAACCCCTAAGTAAAGTTTGCAACAATTTAAGTGCCTAACAGTGTCTTGACGTATAAATGCTCAATAAATGGTAGTGATGGTGGTCATAGTACTAGCAGTAGTTGTTGTGGTTATTGTTTAATCCTTACATACTTTAATCTCAAAACATCTTATGGAGTAGATAACATGATTTCTATTTTATTGATAAGGAGACTGAGGCTTAGAGAATCTTACTTGCTTGTCCAATGTCACACAATTGGTAAGTGGTGAGATTAAGATTTGAAGCAGATTGGTTTGATTCTAAAGAATATGTTCTGTTCACATATAATGTTCCTTGCACTTACAATACATATTCCAGCTCCCCTCAACCTGACTGAAATCTCTACACACCTTACAATGCCTAGTGCTTCCAATTCACTTGTAGGTCCTTAATAGACATCGTTTGAGAATAACCAGTCTCACCATTGCTTTGAACAAGAAATCGCTCAGTTCCTGTATTTTATCTCTTCAAGATAATGCAGAAAGTAAGACAAAACACTGTGAAGGTACATCAAGCAGTAGTGTCTTTGATGTTGTTTGGAGAAAGATCCAGGACACTAGTTTCTACATGTAGACCTCACTCTAACCATAGAGACCTCTTGGGTAATATCTGAGGTAACTGTTTATAAATCTAACCCTTTCCCCAAATCTATCCACAACTGGAAATGCTAAGTTCTTGCAAAGGTAGGAGTGAGAGAAAGGGGCAAAGACTTTAGTATTTGACTTGTGCTGTTGATTCTGTGTAATGACTCAGCAGAGGACTTTTGGCTCATGCTCCTGGAAATTCCAGGAGTAGTCCAGTCCAGAGCTTTTCCTGGAGATCCCAGGGAAGGGAAAGCATATAATACTCCACTGTTTCTGGTAAGGACTCCAGACAGGAACGCTCCCGGTGTGGTTCACAATGCCAGAGGAAGGCTCAAAGACTTGATCGGAAGAA
>NW_006793997.1:2283992-2307567 GCF_000442215.2 Lipotes vexillifer | reverse complement strand
ATCGGAAGAAGAAATCTGCCAAAGTAACCCACTGAGGGAGAGAACATCATTTTAAAAGCCATTCAAATCTCAACAACAGTGAAAACATTATGCTAAATGAAAGAAGCAGCTCACAAGAGACCACATGTTATATGATTCTATTCATATGAAAGTTCAGAACAGAGAAATTCATATAGACCGTAGATTAGTGGTTGCTTGGGGCTGGGGGAGGATGGGGGAGTAGGAGGGTGATAACTGGAGAGTACAGGGCTGCTTTTTGAGGTGATGAAAATGTTCTAAAATTGACTGTGCTGATGGTCGCACATGCCTGTGAAAATACTAAAAACCACTGAATTATACACTTTAAATGTGAATTGTATGGTATGTGAATTATATCTCAATAAAGCTGTTTTTAAAAATCTCAACAACCGGGCTTCCCTGGTGGCGCAGTGGTTGAGAGTCCGCCTGCCGATGCAGGGGACACAGGTTCGTGCCCCGGTCCGGAAAGATCCCACATGCCGTGGAGCGGCTGGGCTCGTGAGCCATGGCCGCTGAGCCTGCGCGTCCGGAGCCTGTGCTCCGCAAGGGGAGAGGCCAAAACAGTGAGAGGCCCACGTACCGCAAAAAAAAAAAAAAAAAAAAAAATCTCAACAACCAACACAGGCAATCTGTTGCCTCTGGCCATGCCCTTGCTCTCAGTGCCCACCCATTGCTTTCTCAAAGCCTTTGTGGTTCTGCCTTCCTTATCCTACCAAGCTTAACAAATTGGTATTACCCATATGGTCTCAGAGTACCCATAATAATATGTATCTTGGAAGCTAGAGAGTCATTTCTTTCCTTTTTAGAGCATGCTGATTTTTCTGATCACCCGAATTTGTTTTTGTGTACTTCAGATATACATTTGTAGGCTTTAAGGACATTGATATACCACCACCCAACAACCATCTGTTCTCATACTTTTTTTTTTTTTTTTTTTTTTTTTTTTTTTTTTTTTTTTTGTGGTATGCGGGCCTCTCACTGTTGTGGCCTCTCCCGTTGCGGAGCACAGGCTCCGGACGCGCAGGCTCAGTGGCCATGGCTCACGGGCCCAGCCTTTCCGCGGCATGTGGGATCTTCCCAGACCGGGGCACGAACCCGCATCCCCTGCATCGGCAGGCGGACTCTCAACCACTGCGCCACCAGGGAAGCCCTGTTCTCATACTTTTAAACCTACTCTGGGAATCATTGGAAATTGAGAGGGGAAATCTCTTCAACATTATGTTGGGCTTCCTATTCGGCATCCTCAAGGGAGGCAAAGAATAACACACAGACCTTGGGAGCTCATTTTCTAACAAATTTGAGTGTTACCACCTGTGAGATCCAGGGAAAATGACAACCTCTCTGAGTCTGCTTTCTCGTCTATAGAAAGGGAATCATTGTAGTACCTGTTGGGTTTTCTGTGTAAGTGAAATAAGATGGTGTCTGTAAGTCACTTACCCTGACATGCAGTAGGCAATCTGTGGATCAAAGCTATTTATTATAATTGCTGTGGTTGCGTTACAATTGATTGGAGTGTGTATACTTCTGAAGTTCAATCTTTTTGACTCCCTTAGGACCTGTACCCTAGGGAATACCCTAGGAATACTCACCTTCTTGTAGACGCCCCCTTTCTTGAAGTGACTACCATTCTAGCCTGATCCAGAATTCAAATAAACGGGAGTGTGCATGTTACAATGAAAACCCTGGTAACCATGATGGAGTGTAATGGGAGGGCTGGATCTTCAGACTGGCTGCATGTGTTTAGATTTTGCAGACCCACGGACCGTTTGGTAGCCAGAGGTGGTCATTCCTTTAATCCTTTCATCTTTACATTTTGATAACGATTTCTGGGAGAACCAAACCAGAGAGCACATCACCCACAGGTGTGTGTGGTTTGCACCAAGAAGTGTCCCTGTTTTTTAATTAGTTATCAGCACCAAGTAAAAGTCAGACTTCATTTATCGTGTGGATTTTTGATTCCCCTGCAATGCCTGTGCACACATTTCTGTGTGGCAACTCCCAGTTGGAACTGAAAAGCAGCTGCCCTCCTTAAAAGGGATGTGCCTCCGCCCGTTCCCCCAGTCTCTACCCTTCTTCCTGACTTATTTATGTTACCTGTCTGGTGTCTGGATGCACCCGAGTTTATGATCCCCAAACTAAGCCTCTGTGAGCCACAGGAATGAATTACTCATAGCAGAAGAGATATTGATAGGCTTTCTTGGTGTCCCTAGAAAAATCACAGTCTATGAGGCCAAGTACAGGGATTAAGGTATTTTGTCTGGAAGTACACAGGAACAGGAGCCCAGCTAGGACTGGAAACACTGGCTCAGAACCCCATTCTAAGATGTATGAGGGTAGGAGATGAAGCTTTCAGGACAGACAAGTGTACTATTTCTCTCCAAGTATAACACAACATCATCAATAAATCAGACCCTCTAAAGGACAGTGTCGGGGAATGTGCACTGCTCTCTCTCTTCCTTAAATGTGTTAGAAGAGGAATAAGTCCGCAGCTGCAGCCGTTGCTACGGGTCTCATGCAGGTCTCTGAGGCCCTCTCCTCCTCTCCAGTCCTGAAACAGATCAGCTCACATTTTAAATTCTCTAATGGAATCACAAATGAGGTTTATGAACCATTAACCTTAGGTCAGTTTTCCAAAATCTCAAAAAGCATTTTCAAACAATTAATTACTTTGCTTCACTGGAAGCAGATTGTAGATCAGTGCAATTAGGCAGATGCTGGAGGTGAAACATTTCACTAAGATGGACCATAAGCTGCCACCCCAGAACTTTTTCGGGGAGGGAGAAGCTTATTTCTCATATATTCCCCCCTCCCACCTTGGCAATATCATGATCATTTCTAAGCAAGATCTGTTTGCATTTTCCAAGCCCCTTCTTATGGGTTTGAAGTATAACCTTGATTTTTTTCACTGTGCTTGAGGAAAGGACAGTTCTGAGTAAATGAATTTATAGGTTAAGAGGAAGATCCTCTTAAATTCATTCAGTTCTGTTGAAAATTCCTTCTAGGAAGTCCTCCATTATTTTGTATTAAGAGGAGCCCAGAAAAGAGGTGATTAATAAGGTGAATACTGTGCTGAGCCTAAGATACAGGTGGGTGGAGACACTGACTTTCTCTTATAATTTCTCAGGGTTCTTGGAGCAGAAGACAATGGCCAGTGGCCAGTGTAGAGGGTGAGTGACTTCCTTCTTTGTCCCAGCTCTGCCACTACTGTGCTGTGGAGGCTCGGGCGAGTGAGTTCACTTACGTTAGTCTCACTCTGTTCATCAATAAAGTGATGGATTGGACTGGCTTTCGGATTTCCTCTCTAGCCCTGACATCCTATGATTACTTATAAAACTCATTCTGTAGACACAAAAGGCATAAGAAATCAGTCTGCTACTTTCAGCTCAAGATGGCTGACCGAGCACATCTTGACAGAAGAAATATAAGAGCAAGAATAAATCAGTGGCGGTGCTGGCAAATGGGGAACGTTGCCATCAGCAGGCCAAAAATGCTGAGAAATGTGTGGAAGAGATAATATATATGGCATCAGATTAATGGCCATTCCTTAACAGCCTTCAGGAAACTATAACCCCAAGTAGATAAAAGAGGAGACAATTGTAAAACTGAGTTTTCCCAACAGAACTCTGGAGAAGAAATCAAGATCAGAGAGAGAGCAGTGTAGGAGAAACAGTGGTCTATGGGTAATAAATTAGAGAGCAGCAGAACAGTTCCGCAATTCTTCATTCAGAAGAGAGGCTGGCTGTCGCACTGTGGAGTCAGTTTTCTATGTACAGTGACAACCGGAGCTTAGGTGGCCAGAGAGAGACGTGGGTCACTGCCCTGAGTAACCGTTGCTGAGCACCAGTGAGACGGAGCACCCGCACCTGGAAGCATAGGCTCCCCTACCTCCCGTCGTGAGGAGTAGCCCACTGGGCGTAACTCTCCTCCACTTAATGCAGGGGACAGTGACGGGCGCATGTTCGGAGGACAGGCATTTTAGCTGCCAACACTGGTCAGGTTAAAGCAGCACTGTACAGCGGAAGTCTGTGCTGATAGAAATACTTTATGTGCGAGAGATGAATTGGGAGCTGGGGATGGACATATACACACTACTATATAAAATAGCTCACTAATAAGGACCTACTGTTGAGCACAGGGAACTCTACTCAATACTCTGTAATGGCCTAGAGGGGAAAAGAATCTAAAAAAAGAGTGGGTATAGGTATATGTATAACCGATTCACTTTGCGGTACACCTGAAACTAACACAACGTTGTAAATCAACTCTACTCCAATACAAATTTTAAAAATAAATAAACTAAAATAAGCTACAAGGATATATTGTACGACATGGGGAATATACCCAATATTTTATATTAACCATAAATGGAGTAGAGCCTTTACACATTGTGAACCGCTACGTCATATACCTGTAACTTATATAATACTGTACAGCAACTATACTTCACTAAAAATTTCTTTTAGTATTCTAAAAAAAAAAAAAAAAGAAATACTTTATGAATCTCAGAAACAGAAAGGAGAATGGTGGTTGCCAGGAACTGGGTGGGGGATGGGGGATGAGAAGCTGTTTAATGGGTATAGAGTTTCTTTTATTTATTTATTTTTTAACATCTTTATTGGGGTATAATTGCTTTACAATGGTGTGTTAGCTTCTGCTCTATAACAGAGTGAATCAGTTATACATATACACATGTTCCCATCTCTTCCGTCTTTGTCTCCCTCCCTCCCACCCTCCCTATCCCACCCCTCCAGACAGCCACAAAGAACCGAGCCGGTTTCCCTGTGCCATGCGGCTGCTTCATAATGGGTATAGAGTTTCAAGTTTGGCAACATGAAAGAGTTCTGGAGATCCATGGCACAACAGCATGAATATACTTAACACTACTGAATTGCACACTTAAAAGTGGTTAAGATGGTCAATTTTGTGTTTTGTGTTTTTTACCACAATTAAAACTAAAAAGTAAAATAACTGAAAAAAGAAAAAGAAAAGAAAGGAATACTCTATGAATCTGTGGCTGCCCACTCCCACAGCCACTAGCCACATGAAGCTACTGAGCACCAGAAATGTGGTTAATGACACCAAGGAACTGCATTTGCATTTCATTTCATTTTAATTCATTTAAATTTAAATTGAAATAGCCACATGTTGTTAGTGGCTACCACATTGGCTATTGAAATTGTTGCCATATGGGACGGCACATTCTCCTCCATAACTATAAACAGCTGCATCACCTGACATTTGAGGGAACTAAATGACATCAAAGAGAGACATGAAACCGAGCATACTAAGATCCTAAATCTTGACCAAAGTTAATATAGGAAACAGAAGATGACTTCAAAGAACGCTGATTATTACCCTCAGATCTGAGAGGATGTACCATCCATACAACCACCTGGGGTTATTCATAAGAGTACTTTAATAATGCAAACTAAATCTCAGAAAATAGAATATGATTGGTAACATCAAAAGCTAAATAGAAGGTCTGAATGGCAGAATTAAAAATTAAATAAAAGGATTGACTTAGGGATTTGGAATATATAACCAAAGTAGTCTCCCAACCCATGGAGTAATGACAAAATTACAACAGAAAAGTTGACACATGAAGGATGGGTCCAAGAGCCCTAATACTCATCAAAGGATGTTTCTAGAAATACCTTTGTATAATGGAACTAAGAAATGAGCTGAGGAAATATTGAGGGCAAAATCCAAATAATTGCTGAAAATACAGGTGTAAAATTTCAAAGCAACTGTGAGATAGCAGTTAGTAAAATAAAAGAGACATGCCACAAAGGTAAGTATGTAAAATCCATGCATATCTACATCAAACTATTCATCTTAGACCAAAATTCTATGTAATAAGACCTAAGAGGTGGCAAATGGAGGGTGGAAGAAATGAAGGGATACTTCAGGGATTGTCTTTTCAGAGAGGAGGCTTTAGACTACTGGTTACTTTTTGACATTGCTAAGAAAATAGGATTTGAAATGTATTTGTTTTTGTAAAAATATATGTAAATTAAAATACAAGTTTTTTAAAAAAGAAGGCAGACCTCTATTTCACAGGAAAAATAAAAATAAGAAAGAGTATTTGCTCAATTAAGTAGAATGTGGAAAGGGAAAACTCAAGACAAGAGGAAAAGTAGATGACATAAATTAAGATGACAGAAATAAAACCAAACATACAGTGATTGCAGTAAAGATAAATAACAATTCCTCCTGTTGAAAGGCAGACGCTATTAGGATTTTTCAAAGGGAAATCTAACTATATGTTGCTTAAGAAAACTTAAATAAACCATAAAAAATATTAGCAACAAAGTGTTGGAGAAAGCTATAAATACTGAATTAGTTTCAGCTATCTTTTCTAAGAAAAGATTTTCCTTGTTTAAAGATTATGTCCCACTATTTTTTATTCTTGCTATACTAAAATACTCTTATTTTATGATACATCAACCTTCGGTTAGCTGCTAAATCATTTTGAAAATTTCACTCTTGTAAAAAACAAATCTCAAAGTCTGGCCTCATCTGAGTTACAGTGATAAGAAATCAAGATCATGTCAGTCATTAAAAAAATAATAAAACCTACTAGTTTCAGATTATGTTCCAGGGCCACAATTACTTTTAACCCTTCTTCTCATAATATTATTATTATTATTATTTTGTATTACAGAAGTCAAACTTGGTAGTTGGAAGAAGAAATTCAAATGGGTGAAAGGTATGTAAAACACATTAACTCCTAATACACACATACATACACTGCTACCAATTAGCTCATCTTTTTTTAAATAGAATGTGCACGTTTTATTTTATTTTTTTATTTTTTATTTTTTTAAATTAATTATTTTATTTTTTGGCTGCGTTTGGTCTTCATTGCTACGCTTTCTCTAGTTGCGGTGAGCAGGGGCTACTCGTTGTTGTGGTGCGCGGACTTCTCATTGCGGCGGCTTCTCTTGTTGCAGAGCACGGGCTCTAGGCGCACAGGCTTCAGTAGTTGTGGCACATGGGCTGAATTGCTCCGTAGCATGTGGGATCTTCCCGGACCAGGGACTGAACACCTGTTTTTTTTTAACATCTTTATTGGGGTATAATTGCTTTACAATGGTGTGTTAGTTTCTGCTTTATAACAAAGTGAATCAGTTATACATATACATATGTTCCCATATCTCTTCCCTCTTGCGTCTCCCTCCCTCCCACCCTCCCTATCCCACCCCTCCAAGCGGTCACAAAGCACCTAGCCAATATCCCTGTGCCATGCGGCTGCTTCCCACTAAATATCTACCTTACGTTTGTTAGTGTATATATGTCCATGCCTCTCTCTCGTCCTATCACAGCTCACCCTTCCCCCTCCCCATATCCTCAAGTCCGTTCTCCTGTAGGTCTGTGTCTTTATTCCTGTCTTACTCCTAGGTTCTTCATAACATTTTTTTCCCTTAAATTCCATATATGTGTGTTAGCATACGGTATTTGTCTTTCTCTTTCTGACTTACTTCACTCTGTAAGACAGACTCTAGGTCTATCCCCCTCATTACAAATAGCTCAATTTCATTTCTTTTTATGGCTGAGTAATATTCCATTGTATATATGTGCCACATCTTCTTTATCCATTCATCCGACGATGGACACTTAGGTTGTTTCCATCTCCGGGCTATTGTAAATAGAGCTGCAATGAACATTTTGGTACATGACTCTTTCTGAATTCTGGTTTCCTCAGGGTATATACCTAGTAGTGGGATTGCTGGGTCATATGGTAGTTCTATTTGTAGTTTTTTAAGGAACCTCCATACTGTTCTCCATAGTGGCTGAACCAATTCACATTCCCACCAGCAGTGCAAGAGTGTTCCCTTTTCTCCACACCCTCTCCAGCATTTATTGTTTCTAGATTTTTTGATGATGGCCATTCTGACTGGTGTGAGATGATATCTCATTGTAGTTTTGATTTGCATTTCTCTAATGATTAATGATGTTGAGCATTCTTTCATGTGTTTGTTGGCAGTCTGTATATCTTCTTTGGAGAAATGTCTATTTAGGTCTTCTGCCCATTTTTGGATTGGGTTGTTTATTTTTTTGTTATTGAGCTGCATGAGCTGCCTGTAAATTTTAGAGATTAATCCTTTGTCAGTTGATTCATTTGCAAATATTTTCTCCCATTCTGAGGGCTGTCTTTTGGTCTTGTTTATGGTTTCCTTTGCTGTGCAAAAGCTTTGAAGTTTCATTAGGTCCCATTTGTTTATTTTTGTTTTTATCTCCATTACTCTAGGAGATGGGTCAAGAAGGATCTTGCTGTGATTTATGTCATAGAGTGTTCTGCCTATGTTTTCCTCTAAGAGTTTGATAGTTTCTGGCCTTACATTTAGGTCTTTAATCCATTTTGAGCTTATTTTTGTGTATGGTGTTAGGGAGTGATCTAATCTCATACTTTTACATGTACCTGTCCAGTTTTCCCAGCACCACTTATTGAAGGGGCTGTCCTTTCTCCACTGTATATTCCTGCCACCTTTATCAAAGATAAGGTGACCATATGTGCATGGGTTTATCTCTGGGCTTTCTATCCTATTCCATTGATCTATCTTTCTGTTTTTGTGCCAGTACCATACTGTCTTGATTACTGTAGCTTTGTAGTATAGTCTGAAGTCAGGCAGCCTGATTCCTCCAGCTCCATTTTTTGTTCTCAAGATTGCTTTGGCTATTCGGGGTCTTTTGTGTTTCCATACAAATTGTGAAATTTTTTGTTCTAGTTCTGTGAAAAATGCCAGTGGTAGTTTGATAGGGATTGCATTGAATCTATAGATTGCTTTGGGAAGTAGAGTCATTTTCACAATGTTGATTCTTCCAATCCAAGAACATGGTATATCTCTCCATCTGTTTGTATCATCTTTAATTTCTTTCATCAGTGTCTTATAATTTTCTGCATACAGGTCTTTTGTCTCCTTAGGTAGGTTTATTCCTAGATATTTTATTCTTTTTGTTGCAATGGTAAATGGGAGTGTTTTCTTGATTTCACTTTCAGATTTTTCATCATTAGTATATAGGAATGCCAGAGATTTCTGTGCATTAATTTTGTATCCTGCTACTTTACCAAATTCATTGATTAGCTCTAGTAGTTTTCTGGTAGCATCTTTAGGATTCTCTATGTATAGTATCATGTCATCTGCAAACAGTGACAGCTTTACTTCTTCTTTTCCGATTTGGATTCCTTTTATTTCCTTTTCTTCTCTGATTGCTGTGGCTAAAACTTCCAAAACTATGTTGAATAAGAGTGGTGAGAGTGGGCAACCTTGTCTTGTTCCTGACCTTAGTGGAAATGCTTTCAGTTTTTCGCCATTGAGGATGATGTTGGCTGTGGGCTTGTCATATACGGCCTTTATTATATTGAGGAAAGTTCCCTCTACACCTACTTTCTGCAGGGTTTTTATCATAAATGGGTGTTGAATTTTGTCAAAAGCTTTCTCTGCATCTATTGAGATGATCATATGGTTTTTCTCCTTCAATTTGTTAATATGGTTAATCACATTGATAGATTTGTGTATATTGAAGAATCCTTGCATTCCTGGAATAAACCCCACTTGATCGTGGTGTGTGATCCTTTCAATGTGCTGTTGGTTTCTGTTTGCTAGTATTTTGTTGGGGATTTTTGCATCTATGTTCATCAGTGATATTGGCCTGTAGTTTTCTTTCTTTGTGACATCTTTGTCTGGTTTTGGTATCAAGGTGATGGTGGCCTCGTAGAATGAGTTTGGGAGTGTTCCTCCCTCTGCTATATTTTGGAAGAGTTTGAGAAGGATAGGTGTTAGCTCTTCTCTAAATGTTTGATAGAATTCGCCTGTGAAGCCATCTGGTCCTGGGCTTTTGTTTGTTGGAAGATTTTTAATCACAGTTTCAATTTCAGTGTTTGTGATTGGTCTGTTCATATTTTCTATTTCTTCCTGATTCAGTCTTGGCAAGTTTGTGCATTTCCAAGAATTTGTCCATTTCTTCCAGGTTGTCCATTTTATTGGCATAGAGTTGCTTGTAGTAATCTCTCATGATCCTTTGTATTTCTGCAGTGTCAGCTGTTACTTCTCCTTTTTCATTTCTGATTCTATTGATTTGAGTCTTCTCCCTTTTTTTCTCGATGAATCTGGCTAATGGTTTACCAATTTTGTTTATCTTCTCAAGGAACCAGCTTTAGTTTTATTGATCTTTGCTATCGTTTCCTTCATTTCTTTTTCATTTATTTCTGATCTGATTTTTATGATTTCTTTCCTTCTGCTGACTTTGGGGTTTTTTCGTTCTTCTTTCTCTAATTGCTTGAGGTGCAAGGTTAGGTTGTTTATTCGAGATGTTTCCTGCTTCTTAAGGTGGGCTTGTATTGCTATAAACTTCCCTCTTAGAACTGCTTTTGCTGCATCCCATAGGTTTTGGGTCGTTGTATCTCCATTGTCATTTGTTTCTAGGTATTTTTTAATTTCCTCTTTGATTTCTTCAGTGATCACTTCGTTATTAAGTAGTGTATTGTTTAGCCTCCATGTGTTTGTATTTTTTACAGCTCTTTTCCTATAATTGATATCTAGTCTCATGGCGTTGTGGTCGGAAAAGATACTTGATACAATTTCAATTTTCTTAAATTTACCAAGGCTTGATTTGTGACCCAAGATATGATCTATCCTGGAGAATGTTCCATGAGCACTTGAGAAAAATGTGTATTCTGTTGTTTTTGGATGGAGTGTCCTATAAATATCAATTAAGTCCATCTTGTTTAATGTATCATTTAAAGCTTGTGTTTCCTTATTTATTTTCATTTTGGATGATCTGTCCATTGGTGAAAGTGGGGTGTTGAAGTCCCCTACTATGAATGTGTTACTGTCGATTTCCCCTTTTATGGCTGTTAGTATTTGCCTTATGTATTGAGGTGCTCCTATGTTGGGTGCATAAATATTTACAATTGTTATATCTTCTTCTTGGATCGATCCCTTGATCATTATGTAGTGTCCTTCTTTGTCTCTTCTAATAGTCTTTATTTTAAAGTCTATTTTGTCTGATATGAGAATTGCTACTCCAGCTTTCTTCTGGTTTCCATTTGCATGGACTATCTTTTTCCATCCCCTTACTTTCAGTCTGTATGTGTCTCTAGGTCTGAAGTGGGTCTCTTGTAGACAGCATATATATGGGTCTTGTTTTTGTATGCATTCGGCCAATCTGTGTCTTTTGGTGGGCGCATTTACTCCATTTACATTTAAGGTAATTATCGATATGTATGTTCCTATTCCCATGTTCTAAATTGTTTTGGGTTCGTTATTATAGGTCTTTTCCTTCTCTTGTGTTTCTTGTCTGGAGAAGTTCCTTTAGCATTGTTGTAAAGCTGGTTTGGTGGTGCTGAACTCTCTCAGCTTTTGCTTGTCTGTAAAGGTTTTAATTTCTCCATCAAATCTGAATGAGATCCTTGCTGGGTAGAGTAATCTTGGTTGCAGGTTTTTCTCCTTCATCACTTTCAGTATGTCCTGCCACTCCCTTCTGGCTTGTAGAGTTTCTGCTGAGAGATCAGCTGTTAACCTTATGGGGATTCCCTTGTGTGTTATTTGTTGTTTTTCCCTTGCTGCTTTTAATATGCTTTCTTTGTATTTAGTTTTTGACAGTTTGATTAATATGTGTCTTGGCGTATTTCTCCTTGAATTTATCCTGTATGGGACTCTCTGTGCTTCCTGGACTTGATTAACGATTTCCTTTCCCATATTAGGGAAGTTTTCAACTATAATCTCTTCAAATATTTTCTCAGTCCCTTTCTTTTTCTCTTCTTCTTCTGGAACCCCTATAATTCGAATGTTGGTGCGTTTAATGTTGTCCCAGAGGTCTCTGAGACTGTCCTCAGTTCTTTTCATTCTTTTTTCTTTATTCTGCTCTGCAGTAGTTATTTCCACTATTTTATCTTCCAGGTCACTTATCCGTTCTTCTGCCTCATTTATTCTGCTATTGATCCCATCTAGAGTATTTTTCATTTCATTTATTGTGTTGTTCATCATTGTCTGTTTCATCTTTATTTCTTCTAGGTCCTTGTTAACTGCTTCTTGCATTTTGTCCATTCTATTTCCAAGATTTTGGATCATCTTTACTATCATTATTCTGAACTCTTTTTCAGGTAGACTGCCTATTTCCTCTTCATTTGTTAGGTCTGGTGGGTTTTTATCCTGCTCCTTCATCTGCTGTGTGTTTTTCTGTCTTCTCATTTTGCTTATCTTACTGTGATTGGGTTCACCTTTTTGCAGGCTGCAAGTTCGTAGCTCCCGTTGTTTTTGATGTCTGTCTCCAGTGGCTAAGGTTGGTTCAGTGGGTTGTGTAGGCTTCCTGGTGGAGGGGACTAGTGGCTGTGTTGTGGTGTATGAGGCTAGATCTTGTCTCTCTAGTGGGCAGGTCCACGTCTGGTGGTGTGTTTTGGGGTGTCTGTGGACTTATTATGATTTTAGGCAGCCTCTCTGCTAGTGGGTGGGGTTGTGTTCCTGTTTTGCTATATGGTTGGCATAGGTTGTCCAGCACTGTAGCTTGCTGGTCGTTGAGTGAAGCTGGGTGCTGGTGTCGTTGTTTTTGATCTCTGTCTCCAATGGCTAAGGTTGGTTCAGTGGGTTGTGTAGGCTTCCTGGTGGAGGGTACTAGTACCTGTGTCGTGGTGGATGAGGCTAGATCTTGTCTCTCTAGTGGACAGGTCCACGTCTGGTCGTGTATTTTGGGGTGTCTGTGGACTTATTATAATTTTAGGCAGCCTCTCTGCTAATGGGTGGGGTTGTGTTCCTGTTTTGCTAGTTGTTTGGCATAGGTTGTCCAGCACTGTAGCTTGCTGGTCGTTGAGTGAAGCTGGGTGCTGGTGTTAAGATGGAGATCTCTGGGAGATTTTCGCCATTTGATATTATGTGGAGCTGGGAGGTCTCTTGTTGACCAGTGTCCTGAAGTTGGCTCTCCCACCTCAGAGGCAGAGTCCTGACTCCTGGCTGGAGCAGCAAGAGCCTTTCATCCACACGGCTCAGAATAAAAGGGAGAGAAAGTAGAGAGAATTAGTAGAAGTAGGAAGAAAGAAAGAAAGACAGACAGAAAGAAAGAAAGACAGAAAGAAAGAAAGAAAAAGAAAGAAAGAAAGAAAGAAAGGAGGGAAGGAAGGAAGGAAGGAGGGAAGGAAGGAAAAAAGACAGAAAGAAGATACAGTAAAATAAAATAAAGTATAATAAAGTTATTGAACTAAAAAATAATTATTTAGAAAAAAAAAAAGGGACGGATAGTACCTTAGGCCAAATGGTGGAAGCAAAGCTATACAGACAAAGTCTTACACAGAAGCATACACATACACCCTCACAAAAAGAGGTAAAGGGGAAAAAATCAGAAAGAAAGAAAGAAAGAAGGTAAAGTATAATAGAGTTATTAAAATTAAAATTAATTATTAAGAAAACAAATTAAAAACAAAAACAAAAACAATGGACGGATAGAACCCTAGGACAGATAGTGGAAGCGAAGCTGTACAGACAAGGTCTCACACAGGTGCATACACATACACATTCACAAAAAGAGGAAAAGGGGGAAAAAAATCATAGATCTTGCTCTCAAAGTCCACCTCCTCAATTTGGGATGATTCGCTGTCTATTCATGTATTCCACAGATGCAGGGTACATCAAGTTGACTGTGGAGCTTTAATCCGCTGTTTCTGAGGCTGCTGGGAGAGATTTTCGTTTCCCTTCTTTGTTCTCACAGCTCCTAGGGGCTCAGCTTTGGATTTGGCCCTGCCTCTGTGTGTAGGTCGCTGGAGGGCGTCTGTTTTTTGCTCAGACAGGACGGGGTTAAAGGAGCCGCTGATTCGGGGGCTCTGGCGCACTCAGGCCGGGGGGGAGGGAGGGGCACGGAGTGCGGGGCGGGCCTGCGGCGGCAGAGGTCGGCGTGATGTTGCACCAGCCTGAGGCGCACCGTGCGTTCTCCCGGGGGAGTTGTCCCTGGATCCCGGGAACCTGGCAGTGGCGGGCTGCAAGGCTCCCCGGAAGCGGGGTGTGGATAATGACCTGTGCTCACACACAGGCCCCTTGGTGGTGGAAGCAGCAGCCTTAGCGTCTTATGCCCGTCTCTGGGGTCCGCTCTTTTAGCCGCGGCTCGCGCCCGTCTCTGGAGCTCCTTCAAGCAGCGCTCTGAATCCCCTCTCCTCGGGCACCAGGAAACAAAGAGGGAAGAAACAGTCTCTTGCCTCTTCGGCAGGTGCAGACTTTCCCCCGGACTCCCTCCCGGCCAGCCGTGGCGCACTAACCCCCTGCAGGCTGTGTTCACGCCGCCAACCCCAGTCCTCTCCCGGCACTCCGACCGAAGCCCGAGCCTCAGCTCGCAGCCCCGCCCGCCCCGGCGGGGGAACACACGAGCCTCTCGGGCTGGTGAGTGCCGGTCGGCGCCGACCCTCTGTGCGGGAATCTCTCCGCTTTGCCCTCCGCGCCCCCGTTGCCGCGCTCTCCTCCGCGGCGCCGAAGCTCCCCGCTCCGCCTCCCGCAGCCTCCGCCCGCGAAGGGGCTCCTAGTGTGCGGAGACCTTTCCTCCTTCACGGCTCCCTGCCACTGGTGCAGGTGCCGTCCCTATTCTTTTGTCTCTGTTTTTTCTTTTCTCTTTTGCCCTACCCAGGTACGTGGGGAGTTTCTTGCCTTTCGGGAGGTCTGAGGTCTTCTGCCAGCGTTCAGTAGGTGTGCTGTAGGAGTTGTTCCACGTGTAGATGTATTTCTGGTGTATCTGTGGGGAGGAAGGTGATCTCCGCGTCTTACTCTTCCGCCATCTTCCCCCTCAATTAGCTCTTTAATTATTGAAATAGTGTGGAGACCAGTTCCTCCTGAACACTTCAGGTACTCATTTCCCTTTCTAGAAAGCATTCCCGACACGTCTGCTCTAATCCATCTAATTGTCCTAAGGGTCTGAATTGAGAAGGTTCTGCCGGTCTCCTACAAAAATCCATGTTTAAAACAATAATTCAGGGACTTCCCTGGCAGTCCAGTGGTTAAGACTTCAAGCTTCAACTACAGGGGGCACGGGTTCGACCCCTGGTTGGGGAACTAAGATCCCACATGCCCCGTGGCACCACCAAAATGTAAAAACAAACACAATAATTCAGTAAAATGCCCTAGAATGCCGAAGCAAAAATATCTCCTTCAACTAATAACCACACTTTATAGCTCAGGAAATCTAGATTCAGAGGGATAAAGAGGCTTGCCCAAGGCCACACTACTAGTTTGTGGCAGAGTTAGGATTAGACTCTAAGTATAGAGCTCTTCTTTGTGTTTGTTTAAGGTGATAGGAAACCCAACTGAAACTAGCTTTGATTCCTATAAATGACAAGTTGAGGGTCAGAATTAGGTTCGGGTGAGGCCCGAGCCAGGTGTTCAGATCATGTCATCATAATGAAGTCTCCATCAGAAAGCTTCCTTCCATATTGGCCTCATGTCAGATGCCATGGGGTAGCAAAATGGCTACCAGCACCCCCAACTCCAAATTCAAGTCTGGCTATAAAGAGCCTGGGCCTGTGATCTTTACCATCAAAAGTATCCTTATGTCTCATTGGCTCAACTTGAATCATGTGACCATCTCTGAACTAATCACTATAACCACAGTAACGTGTGCTCTGATGGGTCTGGTCTGAGCCACATGCCCATCCCTAGAACAGGAAGTAGATTCAACTCCACCCAAAGCACATGGGCTAAGAATCAGAGGGGAAGGTTCCCAGAGGAAGATCTGGTTATCCTAAATAGAAAAAGGATGAATGTGTGCTGAGTGGCCAAGTCAAGTCTCCTTCCTCCTGGTCCAGTAAGTCCACACTGTACACTCATTGAAACACGTTTATTCCTCCACTAAAGGAAACAACTGTTACTAAACCTAGTCATCCTATCAGTACTTCAGGGGCAGGAACAACCAGGAAGGAGAACTTGAACTCTTTTTTTTTTTTTTTCTGGAGTGATGTTCAAAGGGCAATAGTGAAGGATGACAATAGCAAAGCCATTGTTCATTGTTCTGTCATCATCTATTGCAAATTCCAAATCAGCAAAAGCAGCAGCTGTCTGGAGTGATAAGTCCTTTGATAAACTGAAGCTTTCCTGGTTGCCAAGCACTGACCCTGTTCCAATCATTGATTGTGAAAAATCAATGGAGACTCTGGAACCTGAGATAATAGTATTTTTGACTCTATATGCTTTCAAAATTAGCCAGAGTGTCTAACCAGAGTATCAAATTGAGGCACCAGTCCTACAGATGCTGCTTATAGAATACATCCAGTCTTGGTGGTGCATTTTATGAAGATATATAGGAAGGGTGGTGCTGAGTAGCCCAGCCTCTCTTGGACTTGGGATTGTATTGGAGGACTTCTGTAATTCGTAACTGCTCAAAACCAATGATCTCCTTGTGGAAAAAACACCTCCCTAAGCACAGTCTTTAGAGAATTTCTTCCTCCCTCACTACAACCCTATATTTTGTATAATACAAGTATTTAAAGAATGAAACATAGCGTCTTGCCGATAGGACATATGATAATCTAAGTTTGGACAATAAATATTTCTATTCCTCCTGGTCATAGTGATTGGATCCTAGTTGGACCAATCAGAAACCTAACCTAAAATTTGTGTATGAAAAAGTGGGAGGAAAAGTCATCTTTTTTCTTTAGATTTGAGGCTGTGTGTGTCTGGTCCCTTAGATGCTGGTGATTATGAGGATCAAGATTTAGAAAGGATGTGTGCAGGGAGGGACAGGAGTTATAGGAAGAAAGGATGCCCTACAATATCTAGTGAGACATTTGCAAACACATTTTCGGTTTTTATCCAAAAGCCTTATTAGTGGAAGCTTCTCTCTGATTCTAACAATAGGTTTATGCTATGTCCTTGTGGAGTGGAATAGCCAGAGCAGACTTTTTCCTTGTTTAGCTAAAGAAGGTGCCAGCTGCTCTTCATTCTGGTGGGGATAGAAGGTCAATATAGAGCAGATGTTTATGGACTCTCTTTAATATGCAGATATATTCCAAAGAGACTCAGATTTGAGAACTATTATGATGAGGGCTTTGGTTTGACTTAGAGAAGCTACCTGTACATTCCTTTTTGCAAAGAGAAGGCTACTTTGCATATGGAAACCAGGGGTTTTCTGGGAGGAAGATGCTAACATACTTGCCCCTGATTATTTTACTTATGAAGCTCTACTGGAAAGGACTGGAGTGGACCTGGACAAGATTCAGTGAAAGAGAAGAGTAATGGGGCCATTAATTAAAGTCATCATAAGCATAGAGAGATGCAAGACCAATGATCTCTTTCTGGAACTAACTCAGGAAAGAATAGCAAAAGGTGGTTCTGGGGATCGAAGATGAATAAATCTTAGAAAGGATTCTGATCCAGCATTTCTGGTGTTAGCTCACATCAGGAGGCGCCTGTGCGTTAGCTGGTGCTAAGGGCCAAAGCAACTATTGATGCTTTTCCCATTGATGAGAATGTTTTAGAGATGCAGATAGGGCCATCTCCCTGCATCCTGTTCTTCACCAGTGTTACAGCTAGTAAGCAGCTGTGTACTCTGAACCAAGCAGCTCTTGGGTGCCCACTGATGTTCTCTACGTGTCTAATTTCTGGTGCTGATAGACCAAGAGGCTACCCAAGTGGAACTAGTCTCAATCCAAGGCAGCATATTCCTGTATCAAGTGGGACTTTTCATGATAATGATCACTCCTTTCTATCCCACTTTCTAAGACAAGCGAGGTAAGGAAAGTTGCGTTTGTGTGCTCGGGACTTAAGAGTGCTTGGACAACTTCTGTAATCCGTAGACCATGGCTCCATAAGGGTTATTGGCTTTCTATTTGAAAACATGCAGTAGTGCTAGGCACTAAGGATGCTCATTGTTACTGAGTTGGCTATTGTTTTTAGGAGCTTTCAGAGAATATAATATAATATAATATAATATAATATCTCATGCATTCATACTGATATTTCCAGCTTTAAGTGAAGACTTCTTTCATTTAATTACATCAATATGTCTTCTCTTCTATCCCAAGAATACTGGTTTTCAAGAGCACAAGGGGTGATAGAATTAGAGTATACCATAATTTCTCACCTGTTTTATACAATTTTAAACACACAACACTCTTGGAATACTACTACTCATACCATTAAGAATTATGATTGTTGAAAACATTAAGAAATTTTGGTATATGTTCTTCTCATCCCCCTCCTTTTTTATCAAGTTTATTGAGATAAAACCTACATACAGCAAAGGTTACCTGTTTCAGGTGCACAGCTCTATAAATTTTGACAAACTTATAAAGACCCCCCCCTCATTCTTAATAATTGTACTATATATACATGGCTAGAGCCTGTAGGCATTTCATAATACACTCCTCCTATGGGTCCTCATTTATCTTGGTTTTCTCTGTCTCAACTGCTGTTCATTTAATGTTAGCAGTCATTATGTCACCGGCTCCTTAGTTATTTTTGGTTGTCTAAAACTCATTCCATGCTAGATTACTCAGAAAAGGCTTGTGGGAACAATATTTCTTGAGTTCTTGTGCTTTGATAAGTTTGTCTATGCCCTTTGTGCTTAAAAAACCAATTTTGGTGCATATAAAATCCTTGGTGCTCTGTTTCTTGAGTATATTAAATATATTACTCAATTTTCTTATGACATAAAGCATGGCTTTCAATGCCTAATAATAATCTAATTTTCTTTCCCTTAAAAGTCACATGCTCTTTTTACTAGATGCCAAAAGGATTTTTTAAATCCCAGATCAGATTAGAATATGTCTTGATAGTGATCATTTTGGATCAATGTTCTTACGTATGTGGTGCTCTTTCGCAATGTAATTTAAAATTATTATTTTTTAATTTCAGGAATGTTTTCTTCCTGAAAACATTTAGTTTTTAGTATTTCTTCTGTTCCCTTGTTTTGGTTTTCATCTTCAGAAATTCCTGTTATCCATGTGTTCAATCTTCTTTGCCTATTTTCAGTACTTCAATTCTTTCTTCATTTGAAATTTATTTTTATTTATTTTAATTGTGATAAAAAAATATATAACATAAATGTTAACGTTTTAACCATTTTTAAGTGTATATTTCAGTGTCATTAAGTACATTCACATTGTTATGCCACCATCACCTCCTTCCATCTCTAGAACATTTTTCGTCTTGCAAAACTGAAACTCTGTGTTTGTTAAAGAATAACTTCTATTTCCTACTTCCCCCATCCCCTGGCAACCACCATTCTACTTTCTGTCCCTATGAATTTAACTACTCTAAGCACCTAGTATGAGTAGAATCATACAGTATTTGTCCTTTTTTCACTGGCTTATCTCACTGTCTTCAGGTTTCATTCACCTTATAGCACGGGTCACAATGCTTCCCTTTTAAGGTTGGATAGTATTCCATTGTATGGATAGACCACATTTTATTTATCCGTTCATCTGTAGATGGAATTTTGAATGGTTTCTACCTTTTGACTGTTGTGAATTGTGCTGCTATGAGCATGGTTGTACAGATATTGGTTTGTGTTCTTCATTTCTTATTGACTTTTGAATTTTTCTTCCTTTTCACCTTCTGTTTCTTTAAAGCATCATCTCTTTTGTTCTTTCTAGTTGACTGCTATGGGATTCTCTTTTTCTCAAGCTCTTCAGATTCCGCGTCTATTGCTTCTCTCCTCATCCTCCTCTATAGACTTCAGCACCAGGCAAGTCTGATATCTGTTAGTGATCTGTCCCCACCCTCCTGTCTTTTGGAGTTTGTGGGCGGTATCTTTTCCCCTAGAATTGTTTTGAAATGTGTTTATAGCTTTGCTATCTAGTTGCTCTGTTTTTATATGGGGATTGAAAGAGATTGAAAAACTAAGCTGCCACTGCTACTGTCTTCTGAGAATCCCACAGTTGTTTCTTTCTCTTACTTTCTACTCATTATGTCTTACTTCCTACAAGCTTAGACATTTATTACTATGTTCTGCTCATTTTTCTTGGAGATTTATTTCTGGCAATCCCTTGATGACTGGGGAAAAGTTGCATTCCTCCAGAGAGCATTTTCACTTTCCGCTGCTGGACACCTGTGGCCACAGTATGCGATTGTGTTAAGCCAGTTCATGACTTGGAGGCTTTTAGACCTGTGGGTGGTTCAGTTTGGGCTGTAACTGTGATTATAGCTTCTTTAGAAGGTTTTTTTTTCCCCTGCTGTACTAAATCCTGAAGAATTTTTCTTGCAGACTGCAGGGATTGGGGCTGTATATGTACAGTGGTTTTGCTTCTGGTTCGTCTTTACACTGATATTATAGCTCTTTGGGTTCCATATTTTTGTGGAGTCTTGCATTTGACTTCTCACTTTGGGAAGGTCCTTGGGAAGGTCCTAGGCTTGGTATTTAGTCCCTTGTGCCCCGTGAGGATGTAAAAACTGAAGCCTAAGTTGATCAGTTTAGGGAAATGCTTTCAGCACAAAGATGGTTCAATACTGTGCTTACGATTCTGAATTTCTGCCTTCCTTTAGATTTTGATTTGACAATTCTTCCCTATCAGCATTTTTAGTTTTTTTCAGTGGGAATATTGGCCTCCCATTGGATCAGAAATGGAAGTTCAACATGATCTTCTGTGTAGGCTTTTGTAGAAATATTGTCACTTTTTGCAGTCATAGTAATTGCTCTTCATTCTTTCAGTTGGGTATCAGGAACCATGCCTGGTGAGGTTAGGTTTTCCAGACCAAGTACTGGCACCCAAGAGCATCTAACAAGTTCAAGAAGGCCAGATCCAATCCTAGAATCTAGGTCAGATCTTCACATAGGCAAGTCATGTTGGAACAGCCCTGTCTTGCCTTTTTCTCTTACAATATACTCTCTGGCTTCAGAAGGCTCACCTCAATTTCTGAGCTGGCATAAATGCGTTTTTCTTAGTTGATCTATCATGGACTGGAGATGGGTTCTGGAATAAGACTGGCTGAGTTTGAATCCTGGCTCCACGACTGTCGGTACTATGACCTTGAGCGTGTCATCTAATCTCTCAAATCTACTTCCCTCACTTTCAAAGAGAATAGAAAGAGAACATGCTTTATTGGGATGTTCTGAGAATTGCATGTGATAAAGTATTTAACACAATGTTTGGCACATTTATGAGCCCTGAGTAAAGATTAATTGTAATCTTAATATCCCCAGAGTGAAAAGTTTTATGGCGTTTTTTCCCTTCATTTTTTTTCTCCTTGTTGAGCCATACTTTATCCATCCCTTCATAATTTCATCCTGACCTCTGTTTTCTACCACCCTTACTCTTTGTCATAATACAAAGGCTAAACTAAAGTTTTAGGGGATGAGATGGGAAAACAATTTGGAAATACAAGGGCCAAGAATTTTCTGAGTGAATGGGGAGGGTGACTGATGGGGGTAAAGATGCTACAGAGACCAGGTCCTGCTGCAGCCGTGAGAATGATGGTGTTCAAGAGAGAGGAGCAAGGTGTGGCTGAAGTGAGGGGTGGAGGAGCAAGGCAGGTATGGGAAAGTCCTGTGCATTCGAGAGACTGGGTCACTAACTGATTAACAGTGGCACATTTGGGTAATGAAGTCTCATATTTACTGCACTATCGACTGCAAGAATTCTGCAAACAGTAGGATTGAGTGGACTATGGGGAACTGACCCCTGAGTTTGATCTGGGTTTTCAGAGTTCCTGAAGGTTGATTTTGGCTGCTCTCTGCTCTTTTGTACTTCACACCTCAGTTTTTCCCATCAAGAGACCCAGAGCTCTTTTGGTAATTGCGCTGTGACAGTCCTGGACAACCACACAAGCTTTCCTCCTTGCCCTGTATCCCCATCAAAACTCACCTCTCCTGTGATCTATTCTTTCCAGATTTTCTCTGCCTTGCTAACTTGGCAAACACATCCATTCTAAAATGTGGACTAACTTATTCTCCATTCTGGGAACATTCTAGTGAGGGGTTTCTGGAAAACTGGTTGCTTCAGCCCAAGGATGGCATATTGATTCTGTCATACATGCCAACTCCAATCTAGGGCTGGTGAGAATATAAAATGGTACAGTGACTCTGGAAAACAGTGGCAGTTTCCAAAAAAACTAAACATGTAACTACATTATGACCCAGCAATTTCGCTCCTGGCCATTGATCCCAGAGAAATGAAAACATATTTACACATAAGTGTTTACAGCACTTTTATTCCTAATTGCCTAAACTGGAAACAACCCAGACGTCCTTCAGGGACAAATGGCTAAACAGTGATACATCCATATCATGGAATATTACTCAGCAATGAAAAGGAACAAAAAATTGATTCATGCAACAACCAGAACAAATCTCCAGAGAAATATGCTGACAGAAAAAAATTCAGTCTCAAAAGATTACATCCTGTATGATTCCCTTTATATAACATTCTTGAAACGGCAAAATTATAGAAATGGGAAACAGGTTAGTGATACCCAGGAGCTAAAGAGGGGATAGGGCAGGAGGGAAGTGGGCATGACTATAAAAGGGCGATATGAAGAATCCTTTTGGTGATGGAAAAGTTCTGTATATTGACTGTATGAATATCAATTTCCTGGTTGTGGTATGTTGCGATAGTTTTGCAATGCATTGCCACTGGGGGAAGCTGGGTAAAGGGCACGTGAGATTTCTCTATTATTTCTTACAACTGCATGTGAATCTACAATTATCTAAAAATAAAAAGTTTAATTTTGTAAAAATGCTAATATAAATTAAGTATTCAGAACAGCGATTGGCACAAAGCCAGAGCTATTTAAGCATTTGCATTTGCTATTATTAGTAGTGATAGTATGTTAAATTTTCAGCTCTCTTGGGTTCCAATCCCATGGATGATAGGAAGTAAAATAATCTCTACCCATGTAGGATGAAGATGAGGAAGTGGTTAAGTGGGCCAGCCCCTGTGGAGGTACCTAGAGAAAACCTCTCTAATATCCTTGAACTTCCCTACCTTGGGGTCAAGAGAGGTCATCCCTTCTGTTCATCTCCTTCTTGGCCTCCAGAGGGCTTTGCATATCACTGCAGACCAACGTTGGCCTCCCAGAAAGTCACAGATCTCTAAGACTCTCAGTCCTGTAGCTACAGGGCTCACCCAGCCTTTGGAGAAGAAATCTCTTCCCCAGTTCTCTCTAGAAGGATTGAAGCAAATCCCAAGGCTTCATTTGCTTCTACCTGCACCTAGATGATGTTGATAGCTTAGACCTGTGGATAGACCAGAAAGAAGTCTCATTCAGGTTGCCCTGCTCCCAGAATCCAACACGACCCTCTCTTTCTTAGGAATGTCACATTCTCAGAACCTCCCTCAACTTTCTCTCTCTCTGGAATGTCATTATGACCCATGTGCCCAGCATCTCCTTGATCTGCTCTCTGGAATGTCATTAGGATATTCCCAGATTCCCTTTGGCCCTCTCCCTGAAGGCCCTCATGCCTCAATAATGCTTGTATTTGGGCAAGTGGTCCTCAGGGAGGGGGGACACCATCTTCTGGAGAGTGGGGTATTTGAAAATGGTGCCATATTTTTGGTTGTCCAAATGAAGAGCCAGCTCCTCTGCCACAGAATGCTGGGCACATAGAAAACAGTACTTTCCTTCTCCCATTAGTTGGCGTTACACACAGCCTG
>NW_006793997.1:2227455-2283318 GCF_000442215.2 Lipotes vexillifer | reverse complement strand
GGCTTTGGTAGTTGTGGCTCGTGGGCTCTAGAGCACAGGCTCAGTAGTTGTGGCGCATGGGCTTAGTTGCTCCGTGGCATGTGGGATCTTCCCGGACCAGGGATTGAAGCCGTGACCCCTGCATTGGCAGGAGGATTCTTAACCACTGTGCCACCAGGGAAGTCCTTCCCTCTAGCTTTTATCTTAATTGTAACCACACAGCAACATGATTAAAAAACCATGAACTGAGCACACGTGGATGGAACTTTGTGTTGACATCAACTTCTAACCAAGATGATCCCACACCTATCTAAGTATAAGCATCACTGTTGCCATGCTGCAGGGCAATTAGGCACATATCACATTCTCTTCTCATAAATGAAAGTGATTCCAATTCCTCTCTTCAAAACACCAGACTGCGTGCTCCTAGACTTAAGGGAATGTGGGCACTAGGAGGGGATACTGACTCAGCAAGACCTCCACTCTCACTGGAGGAAAGCATTTCCCTTCCCTTCCCGATCCTCACCTGGATCTGATTCTCAAGCTCCTCGAACTCTAAAATGCAGACCTAACTACTAGATACTTGGCTAAGTTTGTTTTGAAGTTTGAAATCATGTATATTCAGCTCCTGGTAACTGTTAGACACTCAGTAGCCCTGAACAGTAATTATTCATCATAATTCAGAGAGAAAGAGAGGGATGACAGAGAGCCAAAACTCTGTGATCATTGCTGACACATGAGCTTGATGTCCACTGGCATTACTTTGTCCTTTGAAATTCCAATGACACTGGCTTTGTCTTCACCCCACATATGGTGGGAAGGCCACTGCCCCTTCCTGTCTCTCTAGGATTCTGAGAGGCCTGATTTGGATAAGCTCTATCTTCTCTGGTCACTGTCCTGTGTTTCTGCTTTCATTGAATTAGATCTGTTTAGGGAGCACCTCACTGTCTTCCAAGCTCTGTCCACCAAGGGTAAAACTTCAGTTTTTTCACTTCCACCAATCCCTGAGACAAGGTTATATTCATCAGATTGTTGGTGAAGCTTTAGGGCAACAGAGGAGGTTCATGTGGCAATTCCCCCAAATCCAAGCTGGAGTGTTAGACATCCCTGCTCCTAAATAATGTTCTCTGACCTCGCCACTGGGCGAGGTCAACAGGCTCTATCTTCCCACCCTGTTATTCAGTCCCTTTTGCCTCTCCCATCTCTCCTCTCTCTTATCTGTCTCCTTTCACATGGAGGATCTTTCCACACAAAAGCAGCCCATCACGTATTTTCCTAGTCAAACATGGTTCTCACCCAAGGATCTCTGGTTCCAGCTGTTGAAATAACATTTTTATTCCACAACATGGGGAAACTCAGAAGTACAAATGTCTTTTGGACTCTGGGTCAAGGCCACCATATAAGATTTTGCCAGTTGTGCACTGCACAAAGGTGTGTGGCCAAGAAGGGAGATAGGGGCCAAAATGTAGCCAGTTCTCCACACTCTCCAAGCTGTGTGCCCCTTGACGTTGGGTACCCTCAGAGAGGTACTTTTTCCTAGCTTTTCTAATTTTCTCCCAGGGTGGGGGGGGGGATGGGAGGGTGGAGGTTGTTGGTGGTGTGTTCTTTTAACTCGTCTGTCCAGGGGGAGCCCCATTGTCTCATTCTCACAAAGGTATGTGTTAGCAGTAGCCTTGCTTGAAGTCAGGGCGTTTGCTATCAAGTTGGGTAAATCAGATTGAAGTAACAGTGTCAGTAACTGATTGGGAACAGCAGCGGGGCTGTGTCGTTTTGAAGGAAAGACATCTGCAGTTCTCCCCAGGCTGTCACTGGGAGGTATCATTTGCATATTAAGCAAATATTTAAAATTAGCCGTGCAGCAAACAATCAGAAGATGGCATCACAGACGTCACTCCTTCAAAGCAACATCAGGTGTGCTCTAGGTGTGCTCTATACCTTTAGGTGTGCTCATCTGGATGGGGGTGGTGTGATTTGAGCCTGGATCAGTTTCTATGACAGGTGACATTTTCAGGTAAGAAAGGAAAAATAAAATGAAATAAAGTAATAAAATAGAATAAAACACCAAATCCTTTATATTCCAATCTCAGAGGGCTATTTTGAGGGTTAAATGTGGTAATGCATTTAGAATAGTGCCTAGCTATAGTAAGTATTCAATAATGTGAGTTACAGTTGTCCAGAGGTGATGGCCAAAATATTTGTAAATGGACCAATCAGAATGGATGGCACCTATGAACAATCATATATAGTCATCATCTGACCTGATTTTCCTCACTTGATCAAAATGTATTATTCAAATAATAGCCCAGTGTTTTTTGAGTAGGCTAAGAATGTTACATGTTTTATTTTACTTAATTCTTGTGAGAGCCTCATGTAGCAGGAAATAGCATTATCCCCACGTTACAGATGAGGAAACTGAGGCAAGGAAAAGTTAAGCAAGTTGGCCAAAGTCACACTGCAGGCGTTGGAACTCACGCCAGAACTCATGCCCTTGACCCCTCTGCTAGATTGTTTCTGTCCTTCCATTCTGCTCAAGGCACTGTGTAGGGACACACCGATATTCTTTGATTTAGCAGGTAAAGCCTTTTAGCAATGTAGTCATTGTGCCCCATAAGTAAATTTTTTTAACCACTTTATGCTTTTCTCTATTTTCCAATTTCCCACATTTGTCCTAGTATTTTTATAATTGGGCAGAGAGTGAGAAATAAAAGCAAATGCTAGTTAAATTTAAAGGAGAAGATAAATTGTTGCTTCCCACTCGACCAAAGGGACTATGGATTTGTGTCATTAATTAAAATGCTTTCTTAGGCACAGATACTTGCATCCCCATTAGCTCATTTTGTCTTCATGATATGTGGGAGGGGAAGCTTAAACATCCCAGAGGGAAGTGGATACAGGGACTGTAGTGAGAGGCAACCCAGATGCTGGAGCCCCAGTACTCCAGGGCCTAAATCATTCATTCATACTGGCGGTGTTCAGATCCCCCTCATATGCGGGCAGAGCAGGTAGCCACCCGCCCTTGTGATCTGAAACTACTGTTTATTCTTTCTCCAACTAGAGCAATGTTTGTTTTTAATGTAGTGAACATAAGAATGATGTGGAGGTATGTGTTAAAGATGTAGATTCTCATACTAAGAAATACTGCCTTATTCGAGTGAGGGCAGTTCCAGGAGTCTCCATCCCCACAGACACCTTAGAAGGTTCAGTTGAGAGCTTTCCTTCCACTTTGCTTTGGATGGGAATTGGGTGGGGTCATGGGGTGCTTTCTCTGGGCCAGGTCTGGACTAAGCGTTTCAGAAACACTTTCTCATTTAATCCTCATAACCACCATCGTTAGCATCATTTTACAGCTGAGTAAACTGGGACTCAAGAGAGTTTAACCCAGACCCACCAGACCCCACCAGGGCCTGCCCTGTTAACATGTCCAGCATGTTAACAGCCATTTCCAGATCCAGGTCTATCAGCTGGTCATGGTCACTAAGACTTTTGTTAAAAATACGTATTCCCACCCTAGAATCACCCACCCTAGAATCACTGAATCAGAACCAGAATTAGGGACCCAGATTCTGAATTTTTAATAAATGCCCCAGAAGGTTTCTGATGTGCAGACACACATATACCCTCTATTTCTGTCCAAGCAGGGCTGGTGTTCTGCTGGTGTGCCCTGGCACACTTACCTAAGTCAGTTAAACATCAGCATACCTCCATTCTGATTGGTAGAAACAGATAACATGCTGACCCCAATCTCTGGTGCTCCAGCCTCCTCCTGCACCATCCCAGCCACTCAACCAGAACGTCTCACAGTCCAGCTAATAGAGGGCTGTTGCCCAGCTCACTCGGGGTTTTCAGGGGTCTGCTCCAGTGCTGAAGCCATTGTCCTTCTGATTTGTGGGCGCTCCTACATACCTGTTATCAAGGACTTTGAATATCACCCTGCATATGAGTACATCTCCCTCTTGAGATCATCCACCAGGGAAGTCAGGAAAGATGACTGACAGGTCTTTCCGTTGCAAACAGGGCCCTAGGCAGAGTCAAATATTCATTAAATTGAGTTTTTAAAAAATCCCGACTGTATGATTTTTGTTCTCATATGTGTTGTAAGAAGGAGCCTGCACAGATGGAGAGACAGTGTGGGGAGGACCCAGAGCCGATTACTGGAGGCTGTACAGCAGGGTGGACCTGGGCAGCCCAGGACAAACTTCCAGGTACTCGGGAAGACGAGAAAGCAGTTCTATGGCTGAAAGAGAAAATGGGGTGCTCAGCAGACATTTGTTCAATGTTAGGTGAGTGAACATAACAAGAGAATTGCAATTGGGCTCATTTTTCACATAATCTAAAGAGAAGAAAGGACCCGCGGGTAGAAGTATGTCAGTTTCAATTCCACTGTAGCCGCCGCATGTGGAAAAGACATTAAATTCTCAGGAAGGAACCCATTAAGCCAAATAAACGTCACAGTAGCCAAACATTATTGGCTCCCTGACTTCCATAGATAACTTTAGAGATGGTTATTTCCTTAGTTGAGAAATCATGGCCAGGTATTTTCAATGGAAATGAGTTTCGCAACCTCTCACATGTTTGAGGAAAAGGAATATTTTTGACACTCCAGTCCAATAATAGATAATGCAGAATAATCTCCCAGGTAAATCAGCAATGTGGAATGATTTGCTTCATCACAGAAAGGCTGGTTCTGCCCCCACCCTCACCTTTCCTTTCTGAAATGTCTGTATCATCTCCCATGCTGCTCTTGTGCTTCAGAAAAGTAATAAGAAATTTAGGGTTGTACACTAAATGTTTTTGTAGCAGAAAGCCGCGTTTCTGCACCACCAGCACGCCCACCAGCTTCTCTGGCACCTGGTCAAGTTCACTGACCAGAGTGTTGCAGCGGAATCTAAGAACGTCTAACTAACCGTGCTTATGGCAAAGCGAGGTTTCTAATAGAGGAGAGTGTGCCAAGGCTGCATTTGGGAAACGTAGAGGAAAAATAAAGACTCAGACTGTGACCAGGCCAGCTCAGAGCATGAGAAAGAAATCAGCACAGAATGCAGACACAGATGACCAGACTCTTCCCTGTGTCTCAGCTGCAAGATTTCCAAGTTAAGGTCAGCTTTGAAAATAAATTCTCCAACCTGGCCACTCAGGGCAAATTCCAAACCATTCAGGAGCTTCCTGGTTGGAAAAAGTTTGCAATCTCTATTCTTTACCATAGAGGTGGTTCCCAAGGCAGCCTCTAGACCCTAAGGAATAGCAGCCCTGGTGGAGAAGAGAGTCACTGATGCCCCAGGTCTCTGCTTCCTGTGTTTCCATTTCCACTCCCTGGTGGAGAAACTAAAAGACAGAAGCATTTGGGCAAGGAAATCTTTCCATTCCTTGTTGCAAAAGTGAACCCAATAGTTTCATGTTCTTTCCACAGCAGTGGGTTGTTGGTGGAAAATGAGGTTATAGGACTTGCTGATGTCTTAGAAATTACTTGAAGAGATTTCTCCACAAGAAGTCACCATAAGTGTCCAGAGCAACTGACGTCAGGGAGCTATTAACTAAAGATAATCTATATATAGTTCTGTGTCTAGTTCCCCCCAATACTGTGGTTTTCCCTCTTAGAGAATTCTTTGCTGATGCAAAGAATTTGGGGTGTAGGAGATCTGAGTTCAGATCTCTGCTCATCTCTCTTGAGTGATGCTGAGCAAATTTCTTACTTTTTCTGTGCCTCCATTGTCTCAGCTGTAAAATGGGAATGACCATTTCTGACTGAGGATGCTCTAGAGGGCTCAGTTCGGAGGAAGGGAAAATGATCTTCCTCCAGCTTTACCTTACGCTTTGTCATCTGCCCCTAAAAGAACTCTGAAAATACTCAGAGTCCACAACGTCTAAGGACAAGGCAGTTTCAAGCACATATAAGAAAAGAGCAGTCCCAGAGGCCAGGGGAAGGGAGATATCGTGCAGGCCCCTCCACGGTTGTCTTCTTTCTCCCTTTTTGACCCAGCAAAATACCAGCTCCCAGTTCTTCCCTGATTGTAAAACAAAAGCCTCCATGTATATCAACAGATGCACATAAATTCCTGAGGAGAAAAGAAAGAAAAACTTAACAACATTCTATGTCTGAGCACGGTTGGCCAAGACGTCCTGACACTTTATAAAACACTCTCACCAACACCATAATTCCTGATTATTATTCCTGTTATGGTTAAAAAGACATGCCTCCACCTTGCTTTTGGCTGAAGATTGGGGCAGAATTTTCAGAACAAAGAAAAATGATGTTCTGATCTTCAGAAAAAGTTAGGTTTTTCAAAACTGAACACCGAATGAATATGAGCATATTTTATATTTTCACAGGGAATTTTGTAACAGGAATTGCCAGACCAATACAGCCCTGTGCTGATTAAACTGGAGACTCTAAAATAGTGATTTTTCACACCTGACTACACATTAGAAACATCTGGAGAGCTTAAAAATGAACAAACCCCAAAACAATGTCCAGGCACTCTCCCTACCCTGAGATCCTGACTTAATTGGTCTGGGAAGGGACCCAGGCATCTATGATATCACAGCTCCCATGGTGACGTGACTTTAACATGCAGTTAGCATTGAAAACCACTGACCTAAAATTGTTTCTTTTGTGGCTTTTTGAGGCTGCCATTGCAAAATAAAGAGCAGATGTTGATGTTTATGTAGGCGTAGATTCCTTACCCTTTCTGACTCTAATATCCAATAAATCTAGCTAGGTTGCCCTGACCCCCAAGGAATACTGGATGTGGTCTCAGATTCAAAGAGCCAAATAAAAGTCGTAAACCTCCTTTAGCTCAGGAAGTCACGAATGTAGATTGACTGGGCGGTGGTTTCTAATGGGGAGCCTGCCTTTGGCCATGGCTGCATTCTCTGATGGGAAGAAAAGACTGAAAGAGGCTTGATCAAGAAGGAAGAGGTGAAATTGGCAAGGAAACACAATCACTCTGTATCACTGCATGCTTCCTCCAAGACACAGACCTAATGTAGCCAGCACGACAGAGAGAAACCTTCTGAGCACAAACTTAGCCATCTGCTGTGCTGGCTATGCTTGGTCCATAGTAAGGTGACCCGAGAATCCTCAGAAACAAAAGACACCTAAGTCTCTATCGCCGCTAACATTGTACCTTAAACTAGTAAGTTTATAACTGGCCTGAGCACAGTTTTGATCGATAAGTCTTGAGTGGGTCTTTCCACTGGGCTGCCTTACAAATAGCCATGGCTCATCTGTCTATGTTCATCAAAGCCTGGGAAAAGCAGCCCCTCCCCCCATTTATCTCCTTTAGTCTCTCATATACATGGTCACTCTATGGGACCTTCCCTATTTTCCTTCTTCAGTGCCAAGGACACTGTCTTACACCTTTGGGGGCAGATCTTTATATCACTATAAGGCAAAGTTTATCTTTGGGGCTTGTAGTAGATTTAATTATTGGTCTTAATTATGCCCTCCTTTGGAATAGTATTAGACACGTACCTCCTTGCCATGGTTTCATGGTGGGCAGTGTTCCCCTACCCTCTGCCTTTGGACTTGGTCATGTGAATTGCCTTGGCCAGTGGGGTGATATCAGACAAGATGCCAACAGAGATTGAAATGTGTTTGTATGATTAGACTTGCTGTCTTGTGTTTTTGTCATTGCCATGACATACACCTGCCCTGGCTCACCTGCTGGTCCAAAGAGAATGAGAGACACGTGGAATTGACCTGAACCCAGGTCTACTCCAGCCTGGAGTAGAGTGTAGCCTAGATCATCTATCTATCACCACTAATATTGCATCTTTACTCGTTTATAACTGGTATCGCCAGCTGGCCCACAAATCTGTGAACCAGAAATAAATACTTGTTATTGCATGCAACTGAGTTGTGGCATGGCTCGTGACATATTATTATTGTGATATTATCTACTCCAGGACCCCTCTGGCCAAGTGCCTGGCCTTCAACCTTTGAACCTTTCCTACTTTGATACAGAAAAATCATCCTTTGGTGCTCTTTTATTGTTTATGGTCTCCGTTCTGAACCAATGTCTTCATCCTACTCCCTCTCCTTGCTGACATGTTCTACATCTTTCTGACCTCTGTTCCTTGACTGTTGATGGCCTTATCTGCTCCATGGAAATTGTGCTCTTGGCTACCTGCTGCTCCCTTCAAGCATAAATTGCATTTGGTCTCTGTGCTGGCATTGGTTAAGCATCTTTTGTGGATGCTGGGACTCCACAACCACGCTCAAAGCCTCAAAGGCAGATCCCCACCAGGGCTCCCCTATTTCTTTGAGTTGGATCTAGATACATGTCCATTTTCTCCCAGGCACACAGCGGAGAAGCCGTACAACCTAGTGGACAGAGTGCAGACTCAGGAGCCAAGGTGTATGACCTTGGGCAACCCATTTTCACGTCTTTACCTATAAATTAGGGAGGGCAGCGCCTACCTTCTAGGATGGCAGTGAGGATTAATTCATGGAAAGAACTTAGCAGAGAACTTGGCACGTAGCAAGCACAATGTAAGTTTTTGCTCTAATTATCATTATAGTCACCATCATCATCATCCTTCACCTCCCTCAAATTACTCCATTTTACATCCAGCTCTCTCAGTATCCTACTCTGTGACTGGCATAAAACACATGAATAATCAACCAAGGGTTGACTATCTGAGACACAAGTGGTGTCTTAATGCTTTAGTGCCAGGCTTCTCAAATTGAAGTGAGCACGTCCCTTAGTATACAATTCTGCTAGCAAGTACTCAGAAGCCATGGAATAAATATGGTGCAACTTTCTAGAATGTTCGTTTTCCTTGACAATAAGTTATTATACATACTACTTTTATGTACTTAAATTATTTTTTAAAAATCTTATTAGCTTGAATAGAGTTTCTCTTAGGGGAGAAATTCCTGTGTTTACTCAAAGGCTTTATTAGCCTTGGGGTAGAAGGTGAGGCACCTGAAGTAAGGAACCAAAACAAATATAAAAGTGAAGGATATTTTTGGTTTCAAGTAACAGAAAACTCAACTCAAATTTGCATTAAAAACAGAGGGCGTTTATTACTTCTCATACCTAAAAATCAGGAAGATCTGGCTTCAGATAAGGCTTCGTCTTCAAATGATTTTACCAAGGATGCAGATTTTCTTTCCTCTTTGCTTTCCATTGTCTTTGGCTTCATCCTCGAGTTCTGGTAGATATCTCTTTATCTCCTCCTTAAGTCCTGGGTTTCCTTCTCCCTCAGTGGCCTACATTGGGTCATGTGTTCAACTCTGAACCAATCACTGTAGCCAGGAAGCTGGCACATGCTGATTGGCTTAAGCCTCTCAGAGCTAATTCCTATAGGTAGGGAAGGGTTCATTCTACTCAAACAGTAAAACTGAGAGGGGAGGAGGGGTGCATTCCACATTGAAAGTGTAATAGGCTGTTGATGGGGAAAGGGACATGGATGTTTGGATGGTAACCTGCAAACATCCACTACCCCAATGAAAGAGATGATTAAATAGCTTTGCAGAAGGTAAAGAACCTGAGAGGGAGGAAGAAGAAAAATTACCCGTTTTTGAGGTGAGAAAGTATATGTATATATACACACACATATATGTTTACTATTCAATGCGTTTATATTATCATGATATAAATCCTTCTGAGGGCTGGGCTGGCAAACGTTTAACAACTGGTTCTCCAGGGAAACATACATAAGTTTATCCAAACCTTTACTGACATGAAGGATGTGTAGCACACAATTTACAAATGAGAACAAAATATAGGCTATTCTTTACCATCTAGCCACTCGATTCTCACGGAATGCTTTCATGAATTTTGCAGAATTCTTGTATCTATAGCTGATCTGTGGTCACAGTTCAACCATGATTTGACAAAATTGGGCTAAAAATAAATACTTGATTACAAGTGTAATTCTGACATGAACGTTGGTTGATATTTTCATTGATGTTGGTGAATAAGATGGAAGTGAAACAAGGGAGACAGACCTGTCAGAACTTCACTCATTTGTCAATGACATGAATGGCTCCTTTTCTAAAATGGGTAATAGTTTTCAAATATTGACAAAAATTTCTTCAGCCTTTTATGCGAGTCACAGGTATGACACACTTAAATTTAACTGATATTATTAACATAGTCTCCATGAACTTTTAAGTCTAGGCAATCAACAAAACAGTTAACCAAGCTTTGATTTATAGTATTTGCCAATTTATGTGGTATAAAAACTCTCACCATGGCCAGTTTCATTCTACCAATATGAAATCATTGAACATAGAATTGGGAAGAGATGCAATAGCAGCTCATTTTATAATATTTCTGCCACATGAATATAGTAGACAACGTCTATATATCTATGGTATAGATAATAATAGAATGTAGTGAAATGATTAGTAAGTAATGAGTTTTGGATATTTATTACCTCTATCAATAACATAGTTTATTTAATTATAAGTTTACATAATTTAATTTTTAATAATGGCTGTGTTTAACAACCAGATTGCAAAAATCTTGAAAATTTAATAGCTGGCTCTTGTGAGCCTGTATGAGCCTGGTCCTGCACATCATTGCCCCTCATCCATGCATTTCTCCCCTGTTCTTCCCCAAAAAATCATTATTAGAGTGTACTGTACAGACCAATATTTTGTGAGAATTGATTTTACTGGAAATCAAGTATGGGTCACTTTACATGCATCAAAAAGTAGAAGTAATGTCCATGGAATGGTGAGAAGGTCCAGAAACAGATTTAGTGGAAACAGGAATTTAGAGCCCAGAGATGAACCTGAGGTTATAAGCACCCACCCCTACCCCACCATGGATTTTTAGACATTTTGGGAAAGGCTGTGTATATCCATTGGGTAGAGCATGGGCTGTTCTAGGAAATATAACAGATATTCTGGAACCAGGTAACATCTGGGGTATGAACACACACACACACACACACACACACACACACACACAGAGATATGCACACACATATATATGCATATGTTTATATAATGGTTATTATTAAAATGGAATCCAAAATTATATCATTTTTAGGATAAATGAGAAAATTTCAAAGAAATTCCCTGGTGGGAACCATCTAGGCTAGAAGCTCCAGCCTCTTGGGAGTATGGTTCATTCTTCTCTGCCATTTGGGATACCTAGTGTGTTTCTCTTCCCTGAAAACTTGTGTTTTTCATCTATTCTTGACATTTTAATCAGATGACTCCTATGCCTGACTAGTCATCAGAATCTGCCTGGAGACGTTTGAAAAAATAGAGATTCCAAGATCCCATTCCTAGATGTTCTGATTCAGTAGATGGAGGCTTGGGATTGAGAATTTGAATTCTGAAGACCCTACCCAGGTGGCCCAGCCACATGTGGTAGAGAAACCATGTGTGGGTCTAGGTCTAGGATTGAGACACAGCTCTGCCCTTCGTTGTGTGACTTTGCAGATCACAGCTCCTTCTGGGACAGTCTTTCAAGCTGTGACATTCAGGACAGTGTTGTGCAGCACAGCAGGCCAAGGAGGCCCCTCCTATCCCTCCTTGTGGGAAGGTCCTTTCCACCTTCACATCAGCCCAGCCCTGTTTGCATGGCTGGCTTCTGTTTGATGGGGAAAAAGAACTGAGTTTCCCCTTTACAGTGAGATGCCCTGATTGCAATACACTTTTAAACTTTCTCTCTAACATGGAAAACTTTCACTCCCATCTAATTTGCCTGGACCAGAGGGGCTCTGCAAGTCGGACTCCTTCCAGATGGAAAAAACTTGATATGAACTTTTAAATCAGTTTTAAAAAATTATTATTAATCTGCCTCATGGGATACAGCATGCTGTGACTGAAAGCAGGAGGAGTCAGGTAGCCCCCAAGTATCTAATTTAACGCCTGAAAATTCCTGAGGATGATTATACCATGGAAGGAAGACATATTAAGGATTGTAAGAAAAGGTTTAATAAAAAAATGTAAATGGAGAGGTCGTAAAATTCAAATGAGGCTCATTCCCTGGGTTATGACAAGCTCTATGCTCAGACCTTGTTAATAGCTTTTTTAAAAAAATAACTTTATTGTAGCTTCTATTTTTCCTGTCAGTGTAATTAGAGCTTAATTAATTCCCCTCCAAAGGGGAAAAAGAGGACAAAATGGTATTTGATCTGAGACATGTACACCCTGCAAAGCGATTAGGATCAGCAAGTTGCTTTCTGTTACCTTTTTTCCTAGTTAGGTCTTCAGGGAGGCAGAAGGCTTTGGGCAGAGACTCCAGGGTCTCTGCCTGGACCAGACAATCAACAGTGCCAGGACATGCAATAGGGCCAAAGGGTTTTATTTAGACAGAGATCATGCAATTAAAAATATACATATACAACTGTAGAAGCCTGCTGCATCAGTTCTCAGGTAATAATAACGGTTAGTTAAGTTCTTGATGTAAAATATAGTTCAAAGTATTAAAAGCATAGCTCATGGAGGGTACTAGAAAGAACATGATCTAAGTTATTACTTAGACATGGGATGGAATCCCAGCTCCAGCACTGAAGCTGTGTGACTTTAAAGACCTCTCTGTGCCTTAGTTTCTTAGAATCTGTAAAACAAGAAGAGCAATAAGTACTATTGTACCTAATGGATGAGCTGGTCATGAGGAAAAGGAAGTCATGTAACAAAAAGCATCAGATGTAGGAAGTTGCTAAGTGACAGCATTGTTTTTTTTTTTTTTTTTTTTTTTTTTTTGCCCTGATTTCACAGTAATGGAATTAGTTTTGAGCAGTTCCCAGTGTTAGAATTAATTACCCTGAGCTTTCATGGCAATGACTTATTATACCACGCCTGTTAATGCGACCTCTGGTGGCCTCATAGGCTCAGGAGAAGCCACTGGCAGCACAGGTGTGCTAGCTAATTAGAGAAGAAATAACACGCAGGAACCTCAGTCAGTTCACACTGCATGTTGGAAGCCAGGTGCTTGTGGGACCTGCTGAGTGGCAGAAAGTGATCTGGTGGCGGGGGGTGGGGTCACAAGAGGATAGGGAGAGAGACGTTTATCCTCCAAAAGCAAGCAAGCCAGCCCCTAGCTTGACTCCAGCATTGCTGGGGCCTCCGAGGTGATGAGGGGAAACGAGGCCAGGGAATAGCTCTTGCTCCAACATGCTCTGAGATGAAAGCTTGGAGGCAGAGCTGACGTCTGCTTTTTGCTTCCTGGCCTTTGCATGTTAGTTTCTTCTGCCTGGAGTGTTTACCTCACCTGCTTCATCAAATTAGCCCCTCCTCTTTCTTTCATACCTCTTCTGGGCAACTAATTCTGATGTCAGCTGCCTCCTCCCAACATATTAAATCCAAGACAGTTGTTATAAGCTCTTATCTCCCCCTGTAAGCACTTTTTAAATAGATAAGTTTATTTGATTAAGCTCCACTAGAATACAGATTGTTTTGTTGTTTGTTTATTTTTGCTCACCTCCATATCCTCCATTTCCAGCCCAATTTAAGATTTTTCAGGCAGCTGCTAGTGGCTGCCCACAGACCTTGGCTTGTGGCCCCATTACTCCAACAACAGCCTCTCTTGTCACATCTCATTCTCTGACTCTGACCCTCCTTCCTGCCTCTTATAAAGGACACTGGGTCCACCAGAATAATCCAGAATCACCTTCTCATCTTAAGATCCTTAACTAATCACATCTACAATATCCCTTTTGCCATGTAAGGTAACATATTCACAGCTTAAGGAGATCAGAACATGGCTGTCTTCTTGGGGGTCATTACTATATCTACCACACTCTCTAAAATGATCTACAGATTCAATTCAGTCCTTATCACTATTACAGCTGGACTTTTTTCAGGAACTCACAAGCTGACCTGAAAATTCATATGCCTAGAATAGCCAAAACAATCTTGAAAAGAAGAACAAGGTTGGACTTACAGTCCTTGATTTCAAAACTTTCTTCAAAGCTACAGAATCAAGACAGTGTAGTACTGGCATGAGGTTAGACATATAGATCAAGGAAATAGAACTGAGAGTCCAGAAATAAACCCTCACATTTATGGTCCATTGATTTTTGACAAAGGTACCAAGACAATTCAGTGAGGGAAAGAATAGTCTTTTCAACAAATGATTTTGAATAACTGGATATTCACAAGTAAAAGAATGAAACTAGATCCCTACCTCACACCAAAAATTAACTCAAAACATTTTGTCAGACTAAGTGTAAGAGTTGTAACTATAAAACTCCCATAAAAAATAGGAGTATATCTTTGTAACCTTGTGTTAGGCAAAACCTTCTTAGATATGACATTCAACATAAATGACAAAAAAAATTAGATAAATTGAACTTCATTGAAATTAAAAACTTGTGCTTTGAAAGACAACATGAAAAAAAGTTAAAAGGCAACCCACAGATTAAGAAATAATATTTGCAAATCTTATATCAGATGAGGACCTTGTATCCAGAATATATAAGGAAGGCTTATAACTCAACAATTAAAAAAAAAAACCTCAATTTAAAATTGAGGAAATGGGACTTCCCTGGCATTCCAGTGGTTAATAAGACTTTGCCTTCCAATGCAGGGGGTGTGGGCTTAATCCCTGGTCGAGGAGTGAAGATCCCACATGCCTCGTGGCCAAAAAAACAAAGCATAAAACAGAAGCAATATTGTAACAAATTCAATAAAGACTTTAAAACTGGTCCACATAAAAAACAAAAAAACCTTTAAAAAAATAAATAAAAATGAGGAAAGGATTTCAACAGACATTTCTCCAAAGAAAATAAGCAAATGGCCACTAGGCAGATGGGTAGATGCTAAATATCATTAGTCATTAGGGAAATGCAAATCAAAACCATAATAAGATACCACTGAATACCTACTGCAATGGCTATAAACAAAAAGACAATAACAAGTGTAGACAGGATTTAGAGAGATTAGAACCTTAACATATTGCTGGTGGGATTGTAAAATGATGCAGCCACTTTGGAAAAGTTTGTTAATTTCACAAAAATGTTAAACATATCTACCATTTGACAGCAATTCTACTCTTAGGTATATCTCCGAGAGATTTGAAAATATACAGCCATACAAAAATGTGTACATAAATGTTGATAGCAGCACTATTCACATTAGCCAAAAAATTGAAATAACCCAAGTATCCATCAACTTACGAGTGGAAAAGTAAAATGTTGTATATCTGTACAATGTAATATTATTCAGTTATAGAAAGGACTGAAGTACTGATACATGCTATCCCACGGATGAACCTTGAAAACATTATGCAAAGTGAAAGAACCCATCACAAAAGGACACATATTTTGTGATTTCATTTATGTGAAATATCCAGAACAAACAATCCACAAAGACAGAAAGTAGAATAGTGGTTGACACAGGCTGGGGAGAGTAAAGAGTGTGGAGTGACTACGTAATGGATATGGCTTCCTTTGGGGCATAATGACAATCATCTGGAATTAGACAGTAGTGATGGTTGAACAACTCTGAATTTACTAAAACCTACTGAGCTGTACACTTTAAAAAGCTAAATTTTATGGCATGTGAATTACATCTCAATAAAGCTGTAACTTAAAAAAATGAAACCACAAAGAATATTCAATTCAACAAAAGGAAGAAACAGAAAAGAAACAAACAAATGGATCTAATAAAAATGGCAAGATGATAGACATGAACTTAACTATATTAATAATCATATTAAATTTAAATGGTCTAAGCATCCTTATTAAAAGGCAAGAAGGCCAATTTGGATTTAAAAAAAAAAAAACAGACAAACAAGACCTAACTGTATGTTGGAAATACAAGAAATGCTCTTTAAATATAAATACACAAATAGGTTAAACATGAAAAGATAGAAAAAATATACCATGCTAACACTAGTTTTATAAAAAGCCAAAGAAGTTATGTTACTATCAGAGAAAACAGATTTCCGAGCAAAGAATAAAGAAGTTTATTTCATAACAATAAAGGGGTCGATTACTCCAGAGGACATACGTGTTTATGCACCCAGCAACAGACCTTGAAAAGACACAGAGAAGAAACAGGGAAATGCAAAGAGGAATAAAGAATTCCACAATTATAGTTAGAAAAATCAAACTCTTCTCTCAATAACTGATAGAGCAAGTAAATGGAAAATCAGCAAGGAAATAGAAGACTTGAATAGCACTGAACCAGCATCACTGAATTAACATTTCCAGAACATTCAACAGTAGCAGAATACACATTCATTTCACTGTTTTGAATGTCCACACAGGACATTTAGCTATATCCTGCACCAAATACAAGTCCCAATATAGCTAAGAGGATTCAAGTCATTGAAAGCGTATTTTCTGACTATAATGGAATTAAATTAGATGTTAATAACAGAAAGATCTCTGGAAATTCAAAATATTTGGAAATTTAATAGCATACTTCTAAATAACCCATGGGTCAAAGAAGATAGCAAAAAGGGGAATTGGAAAGTATTTGGAACTAAATGAAAATGAAAACATAGCACATGGTAAGGTGTGGGATATTGTTAGGGAAAACTCTGTAGGATTTAAATGCCTTCCTTATAAAGCTGTGAAGGTCTCAAATCAATGACCTCAGTTTCCACCTTAAAATAGAAAATGAAGAGCAAGTTAGACTCAAAGTAAGCAGAAGAAAGGATGTAATAATATGAGAGCAGAGACAAATGAAATAGAAAACAGAAAAAAAAGAAGAGAAAATCAATACAACTAAAGCTGATTCTTTGAGAACATCAGTGTATTTGATAAACATTTAGCCAGACTGATCAAAAAAAAAGAAAGAAAGAAGACACAAATACCAATACCAGGAATAAGAAAGGTGATCTCATTACAGATTCTGTAGATATTTAAAGGATAGTAAGGTGAATATTATGAACAGCCTTATGTCCATATATTCAACAAGTTGGTTGAAATGGACAAATTTCCTGAAAGACACAAACTAGGAAAGCTCACTCAAGATGAAATAGATAACCTAAATAGTGCTATCTATTAAAATGAAATTGTAGCTTAAGCATTTCTCACAAAGAAAACTCTAGGCTCAGATGTCTTCACTGGTAAATTCTATACATTTTAGAAAGAAATAATATGAATTCTACACAAAGTCTTCCTGAAAAATGGAAGAGGAACACTTCCTAATTCATTGTATGAGTCCAGCATTGCCCTGACACCAAAACTGTATCAAAGACATTACAAGAAAAGAAAATCACAGAGCGAGTTTCTGGTCACCCCCAAGATAGAGTCTGGATGTGAAAATATGGAGGACCAGCCTGGATAAAAATTCTACGGGACTGTGGTTAAGAGGGATTGTTCAGTCAGCCAAATTTAGGTTCAAAATTCCTTCTCTAACACTTTACCAGCTGTATGACCTTGGACAAGTTGCTTCACCTCTCCGATCATCAGTTCCCTTATCTGTAAATTCAAGGTAATAACAGCACCTATGGCTGGGGATTGGAGTGAAAATTCAACTAGACTGTATTTTCCCAGCACCCTCAAACAGTGCCTGGGACATAACAAGAAGCTCAATAACTATTCACTTTAACAAGATAATATTTTTGTTAAGATAAAGGAGGCTTATGCCTTTTGTCATGTGAATAAATGTTTGCAGCCGGTAGTTATTTTTTGATCAATGAAGCCATTTCAAAATTATTGTTTTTCTTTGCATTTAAAGGAAGAATTAAAATCCTCTATAACTACATAGCTTGTATAACAATACAACTTATCTCTTAAACAGGAAGAAGTGGCCTATCTTTTTATTGTTTTCCTTTTTTTTTTTTCTTTCTGTCATCGGAAGAAGGAAGGTTTTTCTGCTCCAACGTAATGTAAAAGTTCCTGTTGGCCATCTATATTCCTGCTAGTCGAGGACCTGACTTCCCCGTATAGCAGTCGCGGTTCAATCCGAGACAGAGTCCAAAGAAGTCTTCCTCGCTGGAATGTGCTAGTTTCCCCAAGCCCATGTGGTTTACAGCCTTACTTGAGAAAAAGCCTGTTTGGAGGCTTTACCTGGCTCTGCTCAGAGCCTTGCCTTCCCCATGACCTGGGGAATAAAGACAAAGAAATAGACCTGAATACTTATCCTTGTTTATGCCTCACCCCAAAGTCACCAAGATACCCAAATGCAAAGGATTCAAGTCTAAAATGCATTCCTTTCCCCCTTCCTGGTTAATGGAAATTTACATGAAGAGCTGGAACCCTGAGCTTTATAGGTAGTATAGTTTCCATGAGCTTCACTGATGGTTTGCACTCTCCCACCCCCATCACCACCAAATCCTCATCATTTGGGAAAACTGTATTATAGAAAATGGCTTAGACAGGGGCTCACAGGCCCCCCTCCCCAAATCTAACCCTGAAAAGGACACACCTTTAATGTATGAAAGCATAACAAAGCATCCAAAACAGGCTTGGAGTCCACACTAGCAGACATCAGTGAAAGGCAGGCTCCTCCCTCATCTGCTGTCCTCAGCAGGGATGCCCTGCTTATTGTTTTTACTGCAGGGGTCAGCAACAGGACAGGAGAAAGAAGATTTGCTGTGTCTGGGGGCAGATGAGACCAGAGGAAGTAGACAGCCTGGCTCTTGTTCTTGAAGCTTTGGGAGCCCAAAGACCCTGACTGCTTATTAATATGCCTCAACAATTGTCCCACATTCTGACACACAGGATTACTCACTCTCCCTCCCACTGAGAGGACAAGTAAATCCATAGAGAAAGAGACTGAAATTACCAGGATATTTTTTTTTCCTCCTCATGGTTTCTGAACTGTAGCATTGCTGGCATTTTGGACCTGACAATTCTTTGTTGTGGGGTCTGTTCGGCACACTGTTGGATTGGCATCTACCCACTAGATGCCAGTAGCAGCCCCCTTCCCAAGTTGTTACAACCAAAATGCCTCCAAACAGCTCTGAATGTCCTCTGGGCAGGGAGGGGGCACAAAAGCCCCTGAGGGCCGAAGACCGCTGACCTCTGCAGAACCATGGGAGTAAGAACATTTCTCATGAGATCTACTACAGCTTTCTCTTAGAAAAATGGGAGAAGGAAACAAATTCCCGAAGTTCACACAGCAAATCAGTGGATGATGAGAGAGGAAAAAATGGGTTTGCAAACGCTGCTTGGGCAGTTAACCATCTCTTATGAATGGTCAAACTTTGTCCAAGTAGAAAATGAATCACCGATTGATTTAGTCAGAAAAATACAAAGACTGCTTTGCAGTCTTTGCAGGACTCTCCAGTGAGGGCTGAGTTGGAGGCTGCAGGATGACTGGACAGTATTTCTTAACATCCTGTCCCACCTGCAATGTGGGATGTCCAGAAATGCAACACAAACCAGCAACACAGAGCAGGGAGGAGTGAAAGCAAGAGCACATCAACCTCGAACGAAGTTCTCTCCCCTCGAGTAAATATGACCCTGAGAGGTCCTCACCCCTTAGCAAAACTAGGAAGGGGTTAGCCAGAGAAACAAGCTTGGAGAAAAGAGACATTGTCCCTGCTCAGCAACAGTAGTCACCATTCATCTGTAATGCAGCAAAAGCGGGCTGAGGCTAATAAATGCATGCCCCTGATGGTGAAAGGATAGAACTGTGTGTGGTCAGTTGAATAGTGGCCTCCTAAGGATGTCCACATCCTCATCTCTGGAACCTGTGAATATCTTACCTTACAAGGGAAACAGGACTTTGCAGATGTGATCAAGTTAAGGATCTTGAGATGGGAGATCATCCTGCATTATCCTGATGAGCCTGATATAATCACAGGGCCTTTAGAAGAGGGACTCAAGGAGGGTCAGAGTTAGATGGAAGGTCATGTCATGATGGAAGCAGAGGGAGAGAGATGGTTTGAAGATGCTATACTGTGGGCTTTAAGACAGAGGAAGGAGGTCATGAACAAAAAGATGCAAAGGGCCTTAGAAGCCAGAAAGGACAAGGCAACAGATTCTTCCTGGAGCCTCCGGAAGGAGCACAGCCCTGAGGACCCATTTTAGACTTCCAGCCTCCAGATCTGTAAGATAATAAATGTGTGTTGTTTAAAGCCATTAAGTTTGTGATACTTGGCTACAGCAGTCCTAGGAAACAAACAGAGAACGCTACAGAGAATCTCAGAGAATTCAGGGTTAGAAACCAAGGTTTCAGACCAGCTTAGCCACTGAGGTCTTCAGCATCTCTGAGTCGCTTTCATTCCTCTGTAAAATAACACATGGCTACACTCTGGAAACACCCAGCCAGTTCTCAAGAGGGAAGCTGGGGTGACAGAGAAAGAAGGAGTGGTGGTGTCAACCTCTGCCCTGGAGGTATGATTATAAAAAAGAAAAATCTTGTCTTTGTTCCTGGTTCCTGGCACAGAGCTTCAAAAATCTTTGGAATTTCCTGAATGGTAGGAGAATCTTATTATTCATAAGGAGCTCCTCTTGAGCACACCTGAGTTTACGGAAAGAGGTAACTCATGGTGGACCCTTAGATAGTTTCTAGGGAGGGTCTGGCCACACCAGAAACACTAAGCATGCAATTAGAGGGTTGGAACTTCTAGCCTCACTCTGCTTTCTTATTAAAGTTTAGATAATTTAGAATGTTGTGTTAGTTTCAAATGTACAGCAAAGTGATTCAGTTATACATATGTATGTGTGTATGTGTGTGTGTGTGTGTGTGTGTGTGTGTGTGTGTGTGTGTATTCTTTTTCAGATTCTTTTCCATTATAGGTTATTACAAGATATTGAGTATAGTTCTCTGTGCTATACAGTAGGTCCTTGTTGTTTACTATTTTATATATAGTAGTTTGTTAATCCCAAATTCTCAATTTATCCTTCCCCCCCACCGTTCGCCTTTGGTAACCATAAATTTGCTTTCTAGGTCTGTAAGTCTGTTTCTGTTTTGTAAATAAGTTAATTTGTATCATTCTTTTAGATTCCACATATAAGTGATATCATATGGTATTTGTCTTTCTCTGTCTGACCTGATAATAATCTCTAGGTCCATCCATGTTGCTGCAAATGGTACTTTTTCACTCTTTTTTTGTGGCTAATATTGCATTGTATATATATAAAACACATCTTCTATATTCATTCCTCTGTCAATGGACATTTAGGTTGTTTTCATGTCTTGGCTATTGTGAATAATGCTGCTATGAACATTGGAGTGCATGTATCTTTCCAAATTAGAGTTTTCTCTAGATATATGCTCAGGAGTTTCATCTCTACTCTTGCCCAAACCTCCTTGGGAGGGGAGAGCAGCTGGAGGCTGAGTTTAGCACATGGCCAGTGACTTAATCAATTGCACCTATCTAATGAAACCTCAACAAAAACTCTGGACAAGGAGGCTCATAGATCTTCCTGGTTGGTGACCTATGGCTGTACAGGTAGGATGGTACACCCCAGACTCCACAGATACAGAAGCTCCTGTACTTGGGGTCTTTCCAAACCTTGTCAACTTATGAATCTCTTCATCTGACCGTTCATTTGTTTCCTTTATATTAAAATGATAATCACAAATACAGCACTTCCTGAGCTCTGTGAGTCCTTCTAATTAATTATTGAACCTGAAGGAGGATCATAGGTACCACCAAATGTATAGCCACATTGGTCAGGGAGGAGTGTGGGTGGCCCTTGGGACTTGTGGCTAGCATCTGAAGTGATTCGGTCTTGTGGGACTGAGCCCCTTAATATGTGCAGTTTGATGCTAATTCCAGGTAGTTAGTATCAGACTTGAATTGAGTTATTGGACACCCATTTGCTGTCAGAGAATTGGTGTTGGAGTGTAGCCCTTGAGTGGTTTGTGGGCTTGGGCCTAGCTTTTCTCATCTAAGTGAGTAGACTAGTGGGGTTCATGACTTTTAGCAGCAAAATACTTTTTTCTCTAGATAATATCTTACCCCTAAGCCCAATATATCCATATCTATATCTATGTGTATACAGCTGACCCTTGAACAAAGCAGCCATTAGGGGCACCGACTCCCACGCAGTTGAAAATCTGCATACAACTTTCTAGTCCAAATATACCCATGGTTCCACAACCACGGATTCGACCAAACACAGATCACATAGTATTTTAGTATGTATTTATTGGAAAAAAAAAAATCCATGTATAAGCGCACCTGCATGGCTTAAACCTATGTTGTTCATGGGTCAGCTGTATATATAATAAATTAAAGTAAATTTCAGGGCCCAAATCTCTTCCAAAGCTTCCTTCTCCTTACCCCCAAGTTGCCTTTGTGAAAAGCTGGGGCCCTAGTGAATAATTGGAGAGCCACTGGCCTAGGTGATCTGAGATCCCCTTTTCTCTCAGGAAATCCTATTACACACTCTCCAAGTCTAGTAAACAGAGATGTGATTTCCCCGAGGCCCTGGATGCCGCTTCAGAGGGCCCCTTCCTCTCGCAAGCCGCTCCCAGGGGAACTGGTGACAGAGGATGCCTGCTTCTTGACTGAGTTGGAAATGAGCCCTCACTCCTGTTCAAGTTCTCCACCGGGGACCAAGGTCAAATCTGTGTGGTCGCAGAGCCCAGCTCTTTATTATCAGAAATAAAATAAATTCTTCCCTTCTCTCCTCCCCCACGCAAGGCAGCAGCATGCTCTGGCCCTATCTCTGGGCCAGATATCTGGTAATATCAGGTTTATAAGAACAGTTTCTCACTTTTATTCATTTGAAAATTGAATTAGCTTTCACATTTGCCTCCACAGCTTCAAAGAACATCTCCCAGCCGTCATTTACCACACTATTAAATCGAGAAGCATCTTGTCGGCACATCTGATAATTTGATTCTGAGGGATGTTTGTGTCATTGCTAAGGATTTTAGCCAGCGACAATAACGTTACGGATGTGTGGCTGGGCCTTTTAACTACCAACTCAAAAGAGATTTTGACAACTGGCTATAGCACTGGTAATGAAGAGACTAGATTACTTTAAAAGTTATTATGTTTCAATGGGAGGAACTGGATTCAATTTAAAGATACTCCCAGGTCTGGCCAAAGTAACATCTTTAGTTTCTCACATGAAACTAGGTAAAAATCTGCTGTTGGAACAGTGGGCAATCTTCAAGTCCCAGCATATTAAGTAGGTTCAGGATTGTCACTGTAAAGTTCCCTATTTAGTTCATCCTTAGGGGCTGTCAAGAGTTATAGGCTGGACTGTAAGAGCACAGGGTTTAAGAACCAAAAGACTGAGGTTCAAATCCCAGCCCTACTTCTTGGGCAAATTTCACATTCCTCGGTTTTCTCTCTAGTCAAATCAGGAAAATAATAATAATAGGGTTGTAGACGGGATTCACTTAGATCAGAATTTCTCAACCTTGGCACTATTGACATTGGGGATGGACTACTCTTTGTTGTGGGGGCTTGTCCTGTGTATTATGGGATGTTTAGCAGAATCGCTGGCCTCTACCCACTAGCTGCTAGCAGCAAACCACTTCCAGAGTGACAATCAAAATTGTGTCCAGACATTGCCCTATGTGCCTGGGAGGCAAATCACCCCGATTGAGACCCACTGGTTTAGATAATGTTGTCAAAGCTCTTAGATGGTGCCAGACACACAGTAAGGGCTCAGTAACTGTTAATAAGATTTCTTTTTAAAAAGTATCTGAGCAGCCTCGACTCCTCTCATTAATACTGGGTTGAGAGTCCTGCCCTTGGGTCTCTGCTATACCCGTGAGACCAGGATTGTCTGTGAATCCAGGTCAGGAGAACATCTAATGAGATGTGAATTCTGTTGGCTTTTGTGTGCCCTGACAGCCTAAATTTTCTAATCAGCAGACTCACAATGCAAAAGTCAGTGTAATCACTCATCTTGCTCAGAGCAGGATAAGATACCTCTGTGGACAAGTGAGGTTAGCCAAAGTGATCTGTCTTGTGTCCATCCATCCATTTGTTTAATAAACATTTACTGAGTGTCTATTACATGTCATGTTCTTCCCTGGGCATTTGGGATATAATGAATAAGTGCTGGTCTCTGTCTTCTAGAAGTTACAATGTGGCAGGGAACACAGAGAAGTGAAAGATGAATACAACAGAGAACAATGAGAGAGAAAGAAAGAGAGAGAGAGAGAGGGTGGTGGAGGGAGAGAGGGAGAAAGAAAGGAAGGAAGGAAAGAAGGAGAAAAAGGAAGAAAGACAGGAGGGAGGAAGGGAGGAAGGAAAGTCCAGAACAGAATTTGGTCGCATAACACAACCTGGAATCTCAGGGAGAGATCCCTTCATGAGACCTGAGTTGTAAGGATTTATTTCATATTCAAGCTCTTCACCTTCCAGATGAGAAAACTCAAAAACAGAGGGGATAACTCATGTTCAAAGAAACCCAGGGAGCTTGTACCCATCAGTCTACTTCTCTGCACTGGAAACAACTGATTGGCCCAGGAATGGGTACCTAAGCCAAAGAGTCCATTCATTAGGACATTTGGACTAGCATTGAGGGAATGAGTTCAGTATCTCTAGGAGGACTGACATCATAAGTAGAAAACTCAGGAGTTATCAGGGGCCATGTTTTTTGCTGTGTAGCCAAAACCCATTTGCAATGAGAGAGAAGAGTAAGGAAATGAGCAGACAAATGCTACAGGAAATGGAAGAAGAATGGTTGTGTGTCTGAATCTTGGTTTTACAGTTCCTGAGGCCCACCTGCATTCCTGCCTTTTCCTTGGCTTAATTGATCCATTCTTCATGAGATTCCTCTGTGTCTTTATAATTCCATTTTTCCTTAAGCTGTTTTGAGTTGTGTGTCTGTCACTTGCAATCTGCAGAGTCCTGGCTGAACTCACAGGCCCAGCATCAAGAGAAGTTCATTCCCTTTGCCTGATTTGTCACTTCCGTGGATGGTATCAGGCAGGCACACACCTCCATGCTGTAAATCATAAACACAAGGCCCTTGGTCTGTAATAAAGCAACATTCTCCTTCAAATGCATTCAATACGCCTTCATAAGAGTAATAGATCAGAAGTTGCTTCAGAACAAAGATGCCGATACTATAGAAACTCAAGATGGAGAATTTACTGGAGAGAGCTCTCCCCCTGCCATAAATGTTCTGGCTCTGCTGTTATTAAACTATTTCTATTGCCTGGACTCCTGAATTTTTTCCTCCACCCTCTGCTCCTAAGCAAATGGGAGAGTCTTTCTACTAAGCCTTCCCTACCTGTATTATTTTGAATTAATGCTCCATTGTGGAAATAGCTGTCCATGGTGTCACAGTTTGTGGCAGCAAATAGTTTAAGCTGATGATAAATCCACATAATCTGAGTGCCTCCATTCAGAGAGGAAGGAAAATCCACCTTTATCCACTTTTCTAGGCACCATCCAAATGTTATCTATCATCTGATGCTCTCAGCCACACGAGGAATGTCGTTTTCCCTGTTTTGTAGATGAGGAAACTGAGGCTCAGATTAGTTTTGTCCAGCTGGTAAGCTGTGGGGGGCAGAGGTTGGAAGCTGGATCTGTCCAGTTTGGCTGGCTCCGCGGCCCATGTTCCCTCCTTGTTGAGATCCTTCAGGGACACAGAGGGACCGCCTGGGAGAAATTCTTGACTGCCCGGAGTGGAAGAAAGTCCCAGTTCATTCAAACCAGACTCTCCTTACTGAAACTTGAGTGCCTGCAGGCAAGGAGGAATCCAGGCACAGTCTGCAGGACCTACAGCATTCCAAGGCTCTTCTCTCTAACCAACATGCGGACTCCATGTTGGGAACCTAAAGTTTTTATAAAATAACAGAAGAAAATGTTCAAATACCTTTTCTCCCGTAATTCTGGTCACTGGCTTCTCCCCACTGCTGCTAATATGGCCATTTTCCTTCCCACTCAGGTGGGTCCAAAGCCTTGGAAATAGCTTGCCAGCTTCTTTCTTTACCTAATTTCTATTTTGCACCCCAGAGCAAAAATGAGATCTGAATCTGCTACTTTGCTTAAAACCCTTGTCTCTACGGCTTATCCTGACTCTTAGAATAAAGTCAAAAATCCTGAGCAGGGGTTTACAGGGCCTTCCAGCATCATCCAAGTCTTTTCTTGCCTCACCTGTCACTGTTCAGCTTCACTCTTGCCCACCCCTAATCTAATTATATTTTCCTAATTCCCTTTCTTCTTACTCTCACTCAATCACCCCAACCCCTGTCTCCCTGGAGGTCTGAGCATAAAGGGCTTTCCCTCTGAGAAGTGTATTCTGACCCTTGAGGCCAGGCTGGGCACCTGCGCTATGCTCCTGTGGCACCCTGTGCTTCCCTTTGTAACATGAAGTTAGTACCTGGTTTTCCACGTCCATCTTCCTTACTAAACTGCAGAATGATGGGCACATGGCTGTCGTGTTCCCAAAGACAGTCCCAACGCTTTTCACCCATAATCACCTAATTCTTCTTCCTGTAGAGAATCCTTGGTATTCATTGTTTACTTTCCACCTATCATCATCCCAAATGTTTTCACACAATGCAGTTGGTTCCTGGGTCTCCCCACTCAAGTTCCTTTTGTGCTAGATGACCCATTCAACTTCTTAACACACTGATTTGAACTTAAAGCATCCTTGTTCTGAAGTGTTCATTGGCTTCCGATTGCCTCTTCCCAAGGACAGCAAAATAATATTCACAGCTCTTCACAAATGGCCCCAAATTAAGTTTCCAGCCTCAATAGCCAGATTTCTCTTTGAGTCCCAGTCTAGCAAGAGTTTTTTGCCTTTCCTTCCTTTTATCCGCTTCCTTTGCTGCTTCTCCTTATATCCCTTCATCTCTCCTTCCTCTTTCCTCCCTCCCTTCTATCTCTTACTCTCTCACTATTTCCATCCCTCTCTTACATTCAGCCAGCAACGATTTCAACAATGGTCACCCACTTCTGTGATTATCAACCCCAGCTGCACAAGAGATTTGCTTGGGAAGTTTTCTGGGTTTTTTTTTTTTATGGATACCTGGACCGCAATCCCTTCACCCCATCCCCTCAGAGATTCCTCTTTACTTAGTATGGGGTCGGATCATGCATCACAATTTTTTAGAGCTCCCTAAGTGATTCTGAAGTGTGATTGGTCTGGAGAATCACATACTTCCCTTTACGAGACACTGGATTTGTTCTTTCCTCATGGAGTCTACAGTACTAGACTGTAGATTGATGGTTTTCAATGGGGGGGCAGTTTTGCTCCCCACTCTCCCACCCAGGAGACCTCGGGGTAATGTCTGGAGACACTTTTGGTTGTTCCAACTAAAATAGGAAGGGGGTGCTCCTGTTTTCTAGTGGGCAGAGGCCAGGGATGCTGCAAAATATCCTGCAGTGTACGAGGCAGCCCCTTCCCACACACCCAACAAAGAATTATCTGGTTCCAAATGTCAGCAGAGCCAAGACAGAGAAAGCTTGCCCTAGAGGAAAAAGAGGCATTGATGAAATATTCACTCAAATGAAGGTTTATTTACTTAACTGAAATAAGGGCAATAAAGATAAATATTAGGTGATGCTGGGTGTGCATCACAGGGAGATCTGAGCTAGCCTGGCTGGAGTGATCTTCCTTAGCTATAGGTCTGAAGAAGGGTGTAAATGAATGGCCATGTGAAGGGTTGGGGACACAGGAGGAGCATTTCAGGTGGCCTCCCCAGCATGTCTGAAGCTTTGGGGAGTGCATGTAACATAGAGAACGTGGGTGGGCTGGAGTACCGAGAGACGAGGCAAGAGAAGAACTTTAGCGTAGATATCAGAGCAATGGGAAACTTCCTGAGAGGCAAGGAGGTATGTCTTCATGAGATGTGTGCTTGAAAAAGATCACTCTAGCAGACAAGTGGAGAATGTCTTAGAATGGAGCAAAGTGGATGTCCCAGGAATCTGGGTGAGATATTAGGCTGGGGTGGTGGTGGGAGATCTGGGGCGAAATAGGGTAAGAGATATGTAGGGGATAAACTTGATCATCTCTGTTTACACCTGGTACTTTTCAGCCTCTCGGTGTTTGATGACACCATTTTCTTTAACTGGAAGTACACTATCTATTTGAAACCTTATATTATTCACTTAAGCCCCAAGCCAAATAAATACCATAAGGAGCTTCCTGCTTACCTCAGCTGGTATGACTGCCTTTGAAATTCTGGGGTTCTCTGTACCTCTAAAACAAGCTTTTACTTGTGATGTACAATTTGCATACACTGGGTTGATCTTCCTTATAAAACGATAAGGTCCTTGACAGCTGAAGTCTGTCTTACTCATTTTTTTTTTTTTTTTTTTTTTTTTTGCAGTACGTGGGCCTCTCACTGTTGTGGCCTCTCCCATTGCGGAGCACAGGCTCCGGACGCACAGGCTCAGCGGCCATGGCTCACGGGCCCAGCCGCTCCGCGGCATGTGGGATCTTCCCGGACCGGGCCACGAACCCACGTCCCCTGCATCGGCAGGCGGACTCTCAACCACTGCGCCACCAGGGAAGCCCCATGTCTTACTCATTTTTATTTCCCCCATAGTTTTCTAGATATTTAGTCAAGGGCTGTTTGGTGACAAGAAAGAGAAACCTGTTGGGCTAACTTAAAACGGTTTTGTTTGTTTGTTTGTTTTTGTTTTATTGTTTTTTGTAGGGAGGCTAGGTTATAGCAGATGTTCCCTCTTATTGCTGCCCAGCGCCCATGTTCTGGGAACAGCACCCTAATGTTCCTTTAGGTAGCATCCCTTTGCTTTCTTTCCCTTAGTCCTCATAGTTTGGGTGGGGCTGATTCCACTTCACAGTGAGCTCTAAGGATGGATTGACAAGTTAGCATATAACACGTCAGTGTCTTTGTTCCCTAGTGGTTATGTGACCAAAACCATCCAATGAGCGTCAGCTCCCCAGTTTTTCTAAACCTACTGGGAATGTGGGCACTTTCTCCATTGCCGTTGCCAAGCCAGAACTTCTGGGAGCTTTCGGTGAGCCCACCTGAGGGTGAAGCCAACGCAGGGGACTGGGTAGGAGAGCCCTGATGACACTGTCTGGGTGCCTGCAGCCCCGGTGCCTGGACTTTGCAGCTCTGTAAGCCAATACACTCCATGGATCCTTGAGCAAGTTTGAGTTGTGTTTCTGGCACTTGCAAGCAAAGGAACCCTGACTAAAATGACAGGACATCATTCAGGACCAAGAGCAGGGATTCTAGCCCTGTCTCCCAGGAGCCTGGAATTGGGACCGGGTGTCGGTGTCCATCTCAACGGTGTGGCTGGATGGGGACACAGTGTCTCCCCTCTGTGTCTTTCTGCAGGCTTGTCTGCATCATTCTTCTCTTTCTCTCTCTGCATAGCAGCTGTGTCTTTCAGAACCAGGTTTCAGAATTGTGTGGCTCTTCATTCAAGTGCCTGACAGCAACTGTGCAAAGCTCCTGAACCACATTCTTTTTTTTTTTTTAATTGGAATATAGTTGATTTACACTATTATATTAGTTTCAGTTGTACAGCAGAGTGATTCAATATTTTTATAGATTATACTCCATTTAAAATTATTACAAAATAATGGCTAAATTTCCCTGTGCTGTACAATAGATCCTTGTTGCTTATAGATTTTATATGTAGTAGTTTGTATCTCTTAATCCCCTACCTCTATCTTCCCCGCTCACCCCCCACCCCCGACACTGGTACCGCTAGTTTGTTTTCTTTGTCTGTGAGTCTGTTTCTGCTTTGGTATATACGTCTGTTTGTTTTATTTTTTAGATTGAACCACATTCTCAGTCCCCAAGTGATGCTGTCATTATCCCAATTTAGGCTTAGATTTGTGTCTGTCCTTGGCCCAACCTACAGTCAAGGGGCAGAACACAAGGCTCACCTTCCACTCATCAGCCTCTGTGGAAGAGCCTGAGATGGGCAGAGCGGGGAAGGGGTGGGGTATAGCACACTGAGTAATTAACACGCCAGCAACATGAATGACTCCAATTCACCGTTAATAAGTACAGATGGAAAGGAAATCATACATAGTTGGACCACCTTCAAAGCCTGCTGGTTGGAATATGAGGTGACCTTTCCTGCAAGATGGAGGCCAAAATGATGAGTCCATGGCAAAATCCAATGACATCTTCCTTTTGCCTTATCTAAGACCCAAATTTCCTTCCCCGTGTGTCCATGGAGATGTACATAACAAGCAAAGCAACCAAGCAACATTCCCAACATCAGTGCTTTGACCAGGATCTACACCCTGGTGTATCACTCATCTGTCCCCGGTAGAGATGTGCAGGCTCTCACTAGTCAGCAAACCTTGTCAGATCTCCGCTTAAGAACATTTCCCACAGTCTCCTGGTCTCATCTGTTCCCTTGAAAAGGAAAAAATAATTATGGGGCCGTGACAGATCCCCTTATAGCAGATTTCCCCAGGAGCCCCCCATAATAATCCTCTAAAGCAGCAGTCCCCAACCTTTTTGGTACCAGGGACTGGTTTCGTGGAAGACAATTTTTCCATGGATGGGGTTGGGGAGGGGTGATGGTTCAGGTGCTAATGCGAACAATGGAGAGCGGCAGATGAGGCTTCGTCGCCCGCCGCTCACCTCCTGCTGTGCAGCCCAGTTCCTAACAGGCCGCAGACTGGTACCAGTCCGCGGCCCCGGGGGTTGGGGATCCCTGCTCTAGAGCTCAGAGTGGGCCTCTGGGGACCCTACTGGAGTCTGGGAAGGTTGAAGGCACAAAGCTCCAAGATGCTGCCTGCAATTCCAATTAGCAGCTCTACTTTCATTTTGTAGATTGGGGTTCCACTGCCTTTTAAAAAATCTACAGAGACACAAAGCAGACTAGTGGATCCAGGGGCTAGGTGTGGGGGATGGGTGTGGGGTTTCGTTTGGGAGTGATGAAAATGTTTTAAACGAAATAGAAGCGATTGTTGCACAACACTGTGAACGCACTAAATGCCGCTGAATGGACCCTTTAAATGGTTAACCTTATGTTATGCCAATTTTACCTCAATAAAAAAAGCTCAAAAACTGCTAGTTTAAATCATCTTGTTTCGAAGTCACTTGCTAGGCTGTGGGAATCACTTTACCTCCCTCGGCCTCAGTTTCCTCATCTGAAAAATGGATTAATAAATTGTACCTATATCATGGGTTTGATGTAAGGTTGAAATGAGACAATGATTTTGAAGACCCTCACTAAATGTAAGTATCTTTCCCCTGTATCCCTTTTTGTTCTAATATTCCATGATTCCACCTTGATCTGTAGATCACTGGGAATGTTGTCGGAATTTTAGCAAGGACAAGGTGTGACGCCAGTGTTTTATTATCCCTTTGCATTGAGCTGGAGAATTTTGCTTGCCCTCTTTTTTCCCTGCCCCCAGAGTCTCTCTGGAGGTCCTGCATGTATAGGCCACATTTTTCTCTCCCAACTTGCTTCAGAGACTGTCACAGAATCTTGATGGAGGGATGCAGAACCGGGGATGAATTGCCAGGCTCTAAAGTCGATACCTGTTCAGAGGCAACACTGAAAGTGAATGATTACCGGCGGGGAGAGCTTGCCAAAATGGGCTGATGAATTGGGATCTATACAGTCACAATAAAGACTGCAATGCTGTTAGGAGACCAGATTAGATTTTTCTGGGCTACAATAGGCTGCAATCATCTTGTTATGTCAGCTTGTTTACTGTTTTGGGTCCTGACTTATTTTCAGAGTGCGAGGTGCCTACAAAATAACTCTGCTGTAAACACTCAAATAATCTGTGTAGCAGGCATTTAATCCCACTAGTGTCCCCCATTAATCAGTAGCATGGGTCACCCTAGGGGAACGGTGACCCTGTATTGTTCAGGAATGCTTTATCATGGTAGAAATTTCACACCCAGTAAATTGCTAATGAACATATCATTTTGCTGCCGAATATACCTGACATACTATTTCTCTTGCCATTGCCATTAGAGATAGAATTACTGTCAGATCGACTACAAAAAACAGAATTGATTTTTAATTAGGGTTTCTAGAACTAAAGGTTAAAGATGGTTTAAAGAAATGGAGCTGTGGTTTTCTCCTTAAGTATCCCCAAGATTGCTTCCTTAGTTCGGTGAGAGGCCAGAGCCATCACCAGCAGAGAGAATGCTTCATAATTAACCCTTCGTACTTTTTCTGGCAACAGGAACATGAACAAATTCCTCTCTACCCCCGCCTCCGACCCTTTTGCAAGCCAGGGGTGTCAGAGTGTCAAAGTAGAACAGATTGCTTTGGTTTGTGTAACAAGGGTTGCTAAAATTGCAATCTTACCTTCACAGACGATTCAGGGAAGGCTCTGATAACCTCATGCAGGCGTTTCACATACAAGCAATTATAGGGAGATAGATTAGAGTGTCCAGAAGAATCATAACTTCCCTTTGCCTGATTTATAAGCCATATCCTGATGTTTTATAATACCATTTATAATATCAACACCATCTAGACAGCTGTCTATGGGAGTTGGTTTCTCCCAAGCCTATGCTGGTGCCCAGCTGACACGGGAAACGAGATCCTAGAGGCAAACTCCTTGAGAGAGCTGATCTCGTGGAGAGGTTCCGAGTTCAAGTTCTGGGCTTGGGCCTGGATGTGAGTCTGAGCTTCGCCACTCAAGAGCTGTGATGGTGGGCAAGTGGCTTAACCTCTCTGAACTTTGGTTTCCTCTTCTGTAAATATGGGGTAACAATAGCTTGTACACTGTAGGGTTGTTGTCTGCAGTAAATGAGCTGAAACTTATAAATGAATTAGCATTGTATCTGACACATTGTTAGCATTCAGTAAATACTAGCTATGAGAAGGGCAGAATACGGTGATGGAATTAAGACCTAAAACCATGTGGAGCTGCGCTCATAATTCATTCTCCCAAATATCTGATAGTTTGTATGATGTCACTGGACACCCACCCCTCATGCTACCTTCATAGTTTCAAATTATCTTTGCTGTTGTAGGAAAATCTCTTTCCAGTGCCCGGTCTCTCTTACTTTTCATGTTTTCCAGTTCTTCTGCTGTGGCCAGGCTTAGTGCCCACTTAGCCCACTATCATCAGCCTGTCCTTTTTCACCTTGATGCTACATCCACAGGAAGCCTGGGTCCCTGGTGACCGCTCCCCTTAGGCCTCAGTCTGTGAATATGAGAATGAGAGATTGAAGAAGACAGGATCTCCACTGCCCTCAGCATTTGAGCTGGAAAGCCTGGGGCAGCAGAAATCCTGTAAGTCTCCACTCTGCCCTTCGGCTTACTTCCCATAAGAAGCCACGACTTGCCCCGCCTGATAAGTTCTTTATGCTTTAAACAAAAGACATTATTGGAAGGAAGGACAGGAGTGTCTCAAAGTGGTATTTTGGTACTAAAGGATGTCTTAAAATAGCATGCTTACGCTTTCCACTGGGGCAGGAAGGACCAGAGGAGAGAGGACATTAAGTCTGGAAAAGCCAAAGTGATTGCCAGGCATTATCGTCCCCTGATGGGTAAGAGGGCTCTCTGTGAGAAGTGGCTGTGCACTCGGCTGGTGGGCTGCTGGGAGAGGATAGGACCCCGTGATTAAGTGGCGGCAGGACACGCCCTCTCAGTGGGCAGTGCCAGTAAGACCCAGCAAGCTGGAGCCCACTTGGGCAGTAGGAAGAGGAGAAAGGTGATGAGTTTGTGTCATTCCTTCCAAGCCTGACCTGAGACCCTATAGATACTAAACAGAGAGGCCATAAGTGACCAGATGATGGCTGCCGTCTGGTACCCGAGCCTCTGCTTCCACATACCCTGTCTCTGTTTTAGATGCATACGTTCAGTGCCCCCCATCCCTCACACAAAGAACCCATAATTCACAAGTCTCAATGTCCAATACAGACATAACACAGATTCCCTGGGGGATAGAGAGGAGGAGTGTTATATAGTACACCTATTGTAGGCCACTTAAAACTCCATGGTAGACATGTCTATTCTGCAAATTCTGTCTCTGAGGGAGTCTCTCTCTCCTTCTACGTCAGGAATCAGTAAACTTTTTCTTCAATGGCCATATATAGTGAATATCTTGGGCTTCACAAGCCAAGAGGCAAAATCGAAGCTATTACATGTGTACTTATATAATCATTTAAATGTAGCCATTAAAATATATAAAAAACATTCATAGCTCAAGGGCCATAAACAGTAGAGCTGGATTTGGCCTGTAGACTGTAGTTTGCTGACCTCTGTCCTATATAATTCTCAAATTTCAGGCTCACCATTTTGCCTTAATAGCTCTGAAGCACTTCACATCCTCAGGTCTGCCCCCGCTCATATCCCTAAGCCAAACCCAGTTTACAGAAACAAACAGACCCTACGACAAACAGTTAATGGCCTCCAAACAGTTAACGGGAACAAACTTGTTTGAAAATGACCAGGGTTATGGGTAGATTTTTTTTTTCCTGTCACATGAGGAAACACTGGGGACATTGGTGGAAAAGGACCAACATCTCAGGATTTCTGTCCATGAGTCAGTGAAATTAGGTCATGTTTCAAAGTGAGGGTAATGCCTCTCGGTCTGCCCTGAGGGGAACTGGCCCAGTGATCTTGAGAACAAGACCCGCTATTGCTGTATCCATGTCTATGTCCAGTGCAAACACAAGGTACATACATCCATTGGGCAAGATAAGACTCCTTAATACCGGACTTATTTTTCTTCAGAAGCCATCGGAGACAAATCACCCGGCTACCAAAGGACACAGAAGTCTGGATTTCTCCAGACGTAGCAGTCAGCAAAACTCAGCTATCATGTATTCATTCATTTGTTCAACAAACATTTATTAGACACCTATCCTCTTCAGAGATTTAAAAAAATGCAGCCAGTGAACTTACAGAGCTCAAGTCCAGGTAGAGGAAAGAGTTACAGAAATGGACAGATCATAGGCCATTTAGTCCAGAAAATTTGCATAAGTGCTGGGAGGAAGATTTGCCCAGACTAAAATGGGAGGGTATGGAAGTATGTGGGGGGAAACCTCCCCAGACTGGGAAGGACAGAAAAGGGTTTCCAGAAAGGGACAGTTAGTCCAGGGAGTCCAAAGGCAGAGAAAGGGAAGAGGTATCCAGGGCAAGCATATAAGAGCACAAGAGAACACAGTACATAAGAGAAGTGAAAGTGTAGAAGGGATAGAAGATAGGAGTGTCTGGGGTGTGTGTGTGTGTGTGTGTGTGTGTGTGTGGGTGTGGGTGTGGGTGTGGGTGTGGGTGTGGGTGGGTGTATTGAGATAGGAATGATACCAGAACAGAGGGCAGAAGATTAAGAGGACCAGTTAGGCAGGAGAAAGAAAATGAAAGGCCCTTTCAGCTTTACTTAATGTTTGTCCTTTATGCTTAAAGCAAGGAGATGCCATTGGGAAACTTAAACAGAAGAGTGTCCAGAATTGTGTTCCTAGAGATGAAAAAGCTACAAGCCTTTTTGCCTAATTATGGCCCCAGTTGCCATCAGAATGAAGGTCAATTCCTGAGCATGCATTTCAAAGTCCTTTGCAAGGTGACCTTTCTCTGCCTTTCCAGTTTCTCTTCTTTGCATCCTTTCCCTCCCGCCCTAGACCATTTACTCCTTCCCTCAACATGTCATTGATTTTGTATTAGTTATCTGTTGCTGTGTAACAAAGAGTCCAAAGTTTAGCAAAGCTTAAAATACAAACATTTATTACCTCAGTGAGTTTCCAAGGGTCAGGAATCCAGGGCTGACTTAGTTGGGTAGCTCTTGCTCAGGGTCTTTCATGAGATTGTCATTAAGATGTCAGCTGAGGCGTCAGTTATCTGAAGGCTTGACTGGAGCTAAAGGATCTACTTCCAAAATGGTTCACTCCATAGCAATTGACTAGATCCTCAGCTCCTCACTGGGCCCCATCCTCACCGTGGAGACTTCTTCATAGGGCTGCTTACATGTTCTTGTGACATAGCAGGTAACTTCCCCTAGAACAAGCAATTTCAGAGAGAGAACAAAGAGGAGGCCAGAGTGCCTTCTATGACCTAATCTCATGTGTCCCTATTATGTCCACTGTATTTCCATTTCCGAGAAGCAAGTCACCAAGTTCTCCCCATTTTCAGGAGGGTAGGAATTAGGCTCCAACTCTTTAAGGAAGAGTATGAAAGATTTGGGGGACATATTTTAAGACCACACCTACTTTAATATTAATGTGCCTTTCTTAAAGTTCTCAATTAGGAGACATTTGCCAGGGGACATCCGTCAGTGTCTGGAGAAACTTTTGGTTGTCACAAGTGGAGGGGAATGTGCTACTGGCATCCAATGACTAGAGGCCGTGGATTGTGTTAAACGTACTGCAAGACCCAGGGCAGCACCCCCGCAACAAAACATTCTCTAGCCCCAAGTACCAGTAGTGCTCAGGCTGAGAACCCCTGGTCTCAGCTGTTAGTAGCTGTGTGACTGGGCAAACGAATTACTCACTCTAAGCCTTGGTTTTCTCAGCTGTAAAATGGGGACACAACATAATCCGTCTGGTGGAAAAATGAGATAAAACATGTAAAGCAATTACACAGTCAGTCAAATGAGATAAAACATGTAAAGCAATTACACAGTGAGTCAAAGGAGTACTTTCTCTGTGCTAGGCCCCATGCTAGATCCAGGGAACTTGGCGATAAACTGGCCAGGCGTTGTCCCTGATCCTAGCATTTTGTGTTTGGAGCCATAATCATAATATGAGTCTGAGTTTAGTATAATTTATCATGCCGAGGTCATTTTTCCGTTTTTATGAGAAAATCTTGGAGACAGGAGCAGTCCTCTTTCCAGGTCCAGCCCACTTTGATGCCTAGCCACATGCTTGTCACAGAAAAGGTACCCAATCAATACTTGTTGACTTGAATTCCACCCACTTGCTTCTTGAAATGACTACTCTTCGTATGATTTTAAGGTGCTGAAGATTTTTAAATGTACAATCGATTTAATAACAGCTTTCAATTTTGTTAGAAAGGTTTGGGGAAAAAAACATTCTGTTAACTATTCTTCAATTGTAAGACACATCCTGATTTGAGAAATGTTAAAATTTGAAAAACAAAACGAACAAGCATCACAAAGCTGAGGAAATATGGTAACGTTTGTATCTTGCTCTACTAGTTCTGAGTAAAAGAAGGCTGTGTGTTAGTTCCTCTATGATTCTTTCTACGGGCATGGTTTTAGTGTCGGCATATTAGTTTTCTATTGCTGCTGTAACAGATTACCTCCAGCTACATGACTTAACACAAATGTATTATCTTACAGTTCTGTAGGTCAGAAGTCCCAGAAAATCTTCGCTAGGCTAAAATCAAGGGGTCTATAGGGCTGCATTCCATCTGGAGGCTTTCAGGGAGAGTCTATTTCCCGGCCTTTTCCGGCTTCTAGAGGCTGCCAGCATTCCATGGCTCATGGCCCTCTTCCTCCATCTTCAAAGCCAGCAGTGGAAGATCAAGTTCTTCTCACATCACATCCCTCTGTCCCTTCTTCCATTATCACATCTTCCTCTGGCTCTCTTCTCCTGCCTCCCTTCTATGTTTAAGGACCTTGTGATTATATTGGGCCCAACTGGAGAATCCAGGCTAATCTCTTTGTCAGAGGGTCATAAGGTCAACTGATAAACAACCTAATTCCTCAGCAACCCTGATTCCCTTTTGCCATGTCTCCTAACACAATTACAGGTCCCAGGGATTAAAACAAGGACATCTTTGGGAGAACTGTCACTCTGCCAACCACAGTCATTGATACCGAAGGAACCACAAAATCCCTCTAGACTTGTAAAGGTAATCCAAACCAAAGGTAATCCAAATCCACATCTCATAGCATAGGGAAGGTTGAACATGAGTTACATTATCCATTTGGATGGATGAATTCCAGCCTCTGCTTTCAAATGGCAGGATCCAGAGAAATATCGCATTTCCGTGCTCCTTGCCACTGGGTGAAGTGAGACTCAATCCTTTTCTACGTAAGCAAATGGAACCTATAAACCTCAATTTGGCTACTCCACTGTTCCAACATCACATTGCTCAGTGTCGTGAAACGTGACTCTTCAAAAATCTATTATGTGACAAGCCGGGTGGTTTATGACACAAATATTGTATTTTGCACACTTCATTTGCAGTTAAATTATTGAACATCTGACAACACAGGCCATGTTCGTTAGAAGGTACTTTTTTGGTTGTTGCTGTTAAACTAGGGCTTTAATATTTCCAGACATGAAGACTGAATTTATTTTACAGTGATTAAAAATCATTTTGTAATTAGATTTGAATGAATAGGGAGTTATTGGAAAAGCTAAGCCTAACATTCAGCTTCTAAGGGAACAATTCCAGTGCTCACGTTTTGATGATATTTACTGTTGTATCACTTGGCTATTTTATAAAAGAGGAAATTAAGGCCAAAGGGGAAACGACCAATGAGAGTTGAGACCAGGGAAGTAAACCTCCAGGAAGATTTTAATTTTGATTCACATTCTGAGATAGGTCAATCTGTGGGTTTTAAAACCTTGCACTGCTCCATCCTCTCCATGATTAGGTAATTTGTTGCCTACAGCTGGGTCCTAACAGCAAAGTCTGTTACTGCTAGGCAGTTAAAGAGAATGAGAGAAATGATACTGGTGCATTAGGGAGTAGTGGGGACTGTGGAAAATTGGAAAGTATATGTCCTGATAAATGAGTAGCTGCTACTCAGCTCTTATTGATTTTTCTAGAAAGGTATGGGACACCAGTCTTGCCAAATTTTCCAACTTTTCACAAGAAAATAAAAATCCTGGTTTTTACGTAAAATCTGATTTTAAAATATAGACTATTAATACAAAAACATTTTTAAAAACTATTCAGGTCAAACAAAACATGTGTACAATTCCAGTATATATAGCCCAGAGGCCATTTTTTCTAGAATTTTGGGTTCTAATGTTCCAGACAGACTATATGCAGTAGCTCATCCAAGGCTACAAACCCTGAAGCAAGCCATGTAAGGGCAGTACAATGAGGTATTATACAGCCTATAAACAGAATTGCTTGTTTCAACCTAACCTAGCTACTAACCGTTAATGACCTTGGGCAAGTTACTTAATCTCTCTGTCTCCGTTTTAGTTTCTTGTTCATATAAAATGGAAATAATATCTATCTCATAAGGTTATTGTGAAGATTTAGAATCAATGTCTGTTTAATTCCAGTAGTGACTGGTTGTAGAAAGTGCTTGTGTTTTGTTGCTGTTGTTACTGGTAAGGACACTAAGCAACTCATGCTCAAGGTCACATAATAAGTGTGATTCTGTATATTGCCTCTTATGTGTTGCTACTGGTGAAAGTGTCAGCAACTGTCTCATAACTGGTTTAAAAGTGGGAAAAAATAAGTCCATAATTTGGATACTAAGATTCCCAAAGCCTATTTCATTAACACTTGATAAATATACCACATGAATACAAATAAATGCCCTGAGCCTCTGACTCAATCTGACTGCCTTGTTTTCTCGTTGCTAGAGTTTGCACAAGACTGAAAACAAAATCACATCACTTGTAATCCTTCAGTGACTCCCTATGACCTTGAGATAAATCTTGATTATTTAGCATGGCTTTGGGGACGCTCTATGATCTGGTCTCTCCTTACAGTGTTTGTTCCAGCCTTACCGAACTCTGTGTCCAGAATGCATCACATCCTTTTTTGCCTCTGGAAATTATACTTGTTATTCTCTGTGCCTGAAACACTTTTTGCATCCTTTTTTTAAATTTTATTTTATTGACTGTTTGTTTATTGGATCTCAGGAGCACAGAGCTGAATTAATCATATTCCCTAGCCCATGCTTGGTCATTGGATGGCCCTTGTCTTATTGTATTATTCATTTATTCTTTCCCCTATACACCTAGTCCCCAGTATCATTTGCCTCTCTCATCTGTTTGATAGAAGTTCGTGAATACTGTAAAATATGCAGTTATTTTGATTGTGAATGTGTTTTTTTGTTTTTTTTTTTGCTGTACGTGGGCCTCTCACTCTTGTGGCCTCTCCCGTTGCAGAGCACAGGCTCCAGTCGCGCAGGCTCAGCGGCCATGGCTCATGGGCCCAGCCACTCCGCGGCATGTGGGGCATGTGGGATCTTCCCGGACCGGGGCACGAACCCGCGTCCCCTGCATCGGCAGGCGGACTCTCAACCACTGCGCCACCAGGGAAGCCCTGTGAATGTGTTTTTAATTAGCATAAAGAGCATTGTGTTATAACCCATATCCTGAGGTTTTCTTCACTCAACACTGTTTTAAGATTTATCTGTATTGCTTTCTATATATTTAGCTTGTGAATCCCTCATGCTCTATGATTTTCTGTAATGTGCATTTATCACATTTTATTTACACAATCCCCTAATGATGGACACCTGGGTTCCCTTCAATTTCTTTCTTTTATTATTTTTATTTATTTTTATTTATTTTTATTTTTGGCTGCATTGGGTCTTCATTGCTGCGCTCGTGCTTTCTCTAGTTGTGGCGAGCGGGGGCTACTCTTCGTTGTGGTGTGCGGGCTTCTCATTGCGGTGGCTTCTCGTTGCGGAGCATGGGCTGTAGGCACGCGGGCTCAGTAGTTGTGGCTCATGGGCTCTAGAGCACAGGCTCAGCCGTTGTGGCGCACGGGCTTAGTTGTTCCACGGCATGTGGGATCTTCCCGGACCAGGGCTTGAACCCGTGTCCCCTGCTTTGGCAGGCGGATTCTTAACCACTGCACCACCAGGGAAGCCCCCCTCAAGTTCTTGATATTATAAACAAACTTGATGCTACAGACCCATCCCTTTATGAATCTATGTGAGAACTCTCCCAGGAGGTACGCATAGGAGAGAGATTAATAGGTGATAGGGCACACACAAGCCTAAGTTCCCCAAGTCCCACCAGATAGCTTTTCTAAATGGTTTTGCCAATTTACCCTCCCTTCAGGGAGGAAGGAGAGTTCCTGGCTCCATGCTTCTTGGCATTTGCCACCTGTCTTAATGTTCTGCCATTCTGATGGGTAGGCAGCATCTCATTGTTTTACTCTGTATTTCTCTAGTTATGAAAGAGCCTGAGCACTGCTTTTCCTATATCAGAGCTATTCAGTTTTCTCATTGTCTGAATCATATGTTCTTGGGCTTTTTAAATAAATCTTTCCATCGGGTTTCCTTTTTGATTCTGGATGTTGTCAGTATCTCTCAGGGTCCATCATGCTCACCTCCCTCTTCTTGGGCTACCTGACTCCAGCTCTCCAGGATTCTGCAGGATCAGCCTAGACATCCCTTCCTCCACAAGGCATTGCCAGGCTCCCTGGATTCTGTGTTATCCATCTCATGTGCACTCCTCCAGCCCCCTCTATTTCTCCTGTCTTCACGCTTATCAATCTATGATAATCACCTGTTGGAGTCCCAATTTCCCCACCATGATGTTGAGCTCCCTAAGGCGATACATCACATCTTGTTCATTGTGGCATCTTCAGCTCCTATTTCAAGGGCTTAGAATGAAGGACCAAGAATTGAATTGTATTGAATCAGTGAGAAGTAAACTCATTTGTGAAATACCTCCTATGCATTAAACCCTGATCTATGAGCATCGTAGGCATCGATCCATAAAACCATCCCAACACCCCTGACGTGGAGGATTTGTTATCCCCATTTTACAGATCTGGAAACAGGGGTGAGACATGGTATGTATCACAGGGAAGATGGATAGCCACAAGCATTTGTTATTTTCCACACTCATTATGTATATACAACTCCATAGCTTGAGCTGTCAAATTAGGGTTTCAAAAGTTCTTGCCCAAAGCATAATCATTTATTTTCCCTCAAAGATTTCTTTTTTGCTCAATATGGCTACAAGAATCTGATGGGGTCTGCCCCTGCCCCTCTCTCCAGCCTCATCTCTACCATCACCACCAATTCTTTCTCTCCAAGTTCAAGGAAGACCTGATCCTCTTGCGGTCCCTCAAATGCTGTTCTTTCCCTTCAGAGCAGCACTTCTCAGCCTTCAATGCAAATATAAATCACCTGAGGATCTTGTTAAAAAGTTTGGATGCTTATTTACTACATGGAGGAAGGGGCTTGAGATTTTGCATTTCTAACAAATTCCCAGGTGATGCCGCTGGTCTGAAGACCGCATTTGGAGTAGCCAGAATTTAGAGCACTGTTTACTCAGCTCTCCCCTCATCTCCCAGCTCTCCCCTCATCTCCCAGATATTCATGCTTCAGAGCTCAGGTTAACTATTATTGCCTCGAGTAATCCATCACTAACCAGACTAGACCAGGAAACATCCTCATTGCTCTCTGTCCTTATTTTTTTGAAGCTCTTCACACCATCGTACTAATGAGCCATGAGACAAATCATTTACTATCTATCTCCCTATCTCACATAAAAGCTCCGTAAAAGAGGGAGCATCAGTCTGGTTCCCCATCATAGTCCTTGCACCTGACCATGACTTGCCCATAGTAGGATCTCAATAAATATGTGTTAAATGAAAGAAGGGCTGAATGGAGATGAGTGTCCTAACATTTGATTCAGAGAGCCCACGACAGTGGGTTTTTAACCTCTTTGGGGTTACAGATCACTTTGAGAATTTGAGGAAATATACCCCCAGGAAAAATCTCTCCCAGAAAACTGGGAGAGATTTAAATAAAGTTTTGCCTAACATCGTACTGCACTTCAGGAGGTGAAGAATCGCTGCCCTATGTAAATGTAATCATGGTGCATCTCTTCAGAGGAGCACCAGGCACCCTCCAGATCTTCCCTCCTTTCCTCTCATTTCAGTCTCATGCTGGAGGGCATGGTGGAAACTCCTGGTGTCCTTACAGTGTCTTCATTCCAAACTCACTCCCCTGCACAGGCAGTGGCAAAGCGCAGGTAAACATGGCCAGAACAAGGCAGGGATGTGTGTGCACTGCTGCGGGGAGGACTACGCTTTGCCGAATCAACAAACGCATCAGTCAGCCCTGAATTAACTGAGACATGTCATAAGCTAGAAATCGCTTCACCCGGAAGTGGGCTAATTTTTAATCTGGGCGTTCCAGCAAATGAACCTGATCTTAAAACATCTCAGAGACCTACCTCTCTCACCATCATTTCTGTGCCTCTCTGTCTGCTGGAACAGAAACGCCTTGTTTAGAGGACTAGTGTGGACTTCAGGGACAGATGCATCTGCTTTCACATCCTGCCCGCCAAAGTGTACTGCTTTTGAGACCTGTGGGCAAGAGAATTAACTTCCCTCTACCTCAGCTTCCACATCTGTGAAATGGGTCCCTTCAGGGTATCCTCTGAAGCCCTGACGCATATTTTCCAGGGCTGAAACAATGTCTGCGGATTAGATGGCTCTTGCTTTTAGGCACTCTGTCCCACTGCCCCCACCTCCCCAGTAAAAGAGCCAGCTTAGAGGGGCTTGCTTTGCCCTCTCAGGCCGATTATCTAATCTTTCTGCTCACTTCTCTCCTCCCAGGCCTCTGGGAATACAGCACATTAAAATCTGTTATTGACACTGCTATTTATTTGGAGCCAGGGATATTTTATCCTTTTCCAACTTGTACAAACCTGGGCTTGGCTTCCATCCACAGCCAGACCTAGAAATGATAATGTAGGTAATATTTGAGGTGTTTTTTTTTTTTTTTTAAGTTCTTTAATATTCTCTCAGAGGCTTAATTATTTACCATGCTAGCTTCAGGTAGTAGAGAGTAATTTGAATATCACAGTCAGGAGGAACTGGTGGCGGAAAAGGTAGCAGTTTGCAAATCACACAAGTCAGCCTTGGCTTTGGTGTATACCACCAAGTTGCAGAAATGGAGGCTTGCATTATATCATGTTATAGTTTATTGATTTGTTTTTAAATTACATTAAAATATACATTTCTGTCTTTAGGGGTGATATTCAGAATACGCAACTGTGATAGACAAAGGATCAAAGCCTGAGGCTGGAGCAGGGATCTGGGCAGTCAAAGCATTAACCCTTTCCCTGCTGGATCATGGGGAAGACTACAGGGGGAGAGAGACCCTAGGAAAGGGCCCTGGATGGTCAGGATAGTGGGGACATTCTTACCTGACTGGTACAAAAATATTTCAGTATTTTCACAACTGCTGTAACCCAAAGGTTGCCTAACTGCTGAATATCCGCTGTCTTAGTTGTAACATTTCAATAGTAAGAATATAATGATGAAGTGATTAATCTCCCCCTTTAAATCCCATTTGTCCTTAGTCTGGTGCATTGCCCCTCATTCAGACACTAGGAACATCTACATCTACTGGTAGGGTTTTTTTCCTTTTTATTTAACTTCATCACCAAAAATGGAATCTATGTTATGAATAATAATAGCTAGCGATTGTTAAAGCTTACTGAGTACCAGGCACAGTTCTAAGCAATTTACATAATTAACTCTTCCAATCTCCCTAATAGTTTTCTCAGCTGACAGAGGAAAGGAGGCATAATGTGGTTAATTACCTTACAAGCTAACAAGTGCTGAAGGAGAGAACAAAATCCAGGTAGCCTGGCTCCAGACCTCCACCCTCAGTATCATGAACTAAGCTAAAAAATCTATTACTCTGCACTTTTTGTTCTAGCTCTGACTCATTCTTTAATGACTACTATCATATTATCTTGTAGGGTTTACCATTCCTTTTGATAGACATTCAGAATGGTTCTCAGCCTCTCTCTCTCACTCTCTTGTCTGCCCCCCCCTTTGCATTTTTCTTTTCTTTTCCTTGAAGGAGAACACTACAAACAATGTTACAGTGTGCCCATGTGCCCCTTCTACAAACGAGCCTTTGTACAGCTTTTATTTCTGGAATATGTGCTTCCAAAAAAGAATTGTTGGCCCTAATGGTAAAAGTATTTTGAATTTTAATAAATGTTGCTAGAATTACATTGCTAAAAGGCCTATGCAGTTTCAGCCAGTTGTACATGTGATTGTGTGATTGCCATTCCTCCACATCCTTACCAGCACTGGAGGTTATCAGTCCATCAATTATGCCACAAGTGGGAGAAGGATGGTGCCACATGGTTGCCTTAGTTTACCTTTTTCTGATTATCAGTGGGATTGAGCCAACGTTTATAGGTTTAATGGCCTCCTCCTCACAACTTGCTTGTTCCTGTTCATGTGTTTTGCCCAACTTTAAATTGGGTTGTTTATCTTCTTTCTTATTGGAGCCCTTTAGCTATTAGGAACATTAACCTTTTGTCAGTCACATGCATTGCAAACGTTCAATCCGCATCTGTCGCTGCCTTTTGTCCTTATTGAAGAGGTTTAAGAAATTTTTTTGTAATCGGTTTTTCAATCATCTATTTCACAGCTTCTGGACTTTCCCTCTCGCTTAAGAAGGTCTCTCCCATCCCAAGTTTACTCATATGGTCTCTTATTTCCTTTCCTATTTCTTTTATACACTTACATATTCAGTCTATTCAAAATTGGTTTCTATATCTAATTTGATGTGTGAAGCTGTGTTTTCCCCCAGACGGAGAGCCAAATATACAGTTCCGTTGATTAAGTTAACCATACCTTCCCCATCAGTTGAGACGCCACAGCCAGCACTGAGGACAGAATCACAGGCCTGGGTGGAATCTCAGAAAGACAGAGTCAAACCATGACTCCTAATTCCTCACTCCTCTGATTGTCCACATGTGTGCCAAGTCGTGGCTGTGGTCTCCTTGGGAAAATGCCTCTACAACCATCTGTTTCTCTTTAAAAAGCAGGCGGTGTCTAGAGTGAGAACGAAGGAAAAGGAGGGCGTTGAGTCTAGACAAAAGGACTCTCTACCCACCCCACCCCCGCCACCTCCCAAGTACACAGGATTTGGTCCAGGTCAGGAAGCCTGGGCCGTCAAACCCATCACTATTAAGAGCATCTGTTGGGCAGCACCCGGCAGGCCTGCAAGACTTGTAGTTGCCGAAGAAAGAGCCCGGAGACAGCAACAGAGACATCAGTGGTTTACTGGACAAGGGATCTTGCACGTCCGAAACAAAGGTCCTAGAGGGACACCCCACCATGTACGACAAACAGCAGGCAGTACACGGCAGCAATCTCCCCCTTTGGAGGAGAAGGAGGCTACGGTTTACAGGGGGAATTGACATTTGATTGGCTCAACAGTTATCAGGAAAACCAGAGGCTGGGGCAGGGGGCAAGCACATAGGCAGTTACTTATTAAGCCCTGTAATTAAGAGGATTAGATAGTCATGTGAGTGAAGCAGGGCCTGGTTGAGCAGGAGATGTACAGAGAGCAAGAGAACAGCCATCTTGAGAGGCCTGACCACACAGCATTGGTGGAACCAAATCATGTCCTGGATGATTTGGTGGGGAGGGCACCGGCATCCTGAAAGCTTGAATTATGCAGTCAGTTCCTGCCTGCTGTTTGAAATATGCACTGACAGCTAAAAACTTGTGCACACCTGAGCTGGCAGTGTCTTCCTGCTTTACCTGGGACCAATATAAGCAAAGTCATGGGTGACTTACTTCCAGTCAGGTCTCAGCATGCAGCAACCTGGATAAAAGTTTAACCAAAGGCTAGAAGTGCTCCGCATTTGCCAACCAAACTGGAAAGCTGGTCGCCTTCCCTTTCCTTTTCCTTTTCTTTCCCCTCCCTGTCCTCTTCCTTCCTTCTCTCCTTCCTTCCTCCCTCTATCCCATCTCTCCCCTTTTCTGGGAAGATGAGATCCTGATGACCCCACTGAGGGCTCATCTCCAAGACAGAACAGAGCAGCCTGCCCTGCATTTGATCAACAGTTGAAGTGGCTGCAAATACTCTCACTTCTCATTTAAATGTGTATCGATCTCCCAAATGGAAAACAGGCATCTAAAATAAATTATATAGAGTTAATCAGGAAGGAGCCAGTGCACACGAGGAATCTGGTGCTGGTGCCACAGATTTTGCTGATATAGAAAAGTTGCAGGGATGAAATATGGCTGCTTTGGAGAGAAGAAAATAAACAAAATCCAGTCCCCAAGAAGTCAGAATTATTGGGAAGTGAACCAGGGTCTCCCTGAACAGCCTTATTCCGTGGCTGGCAATTCTGGAGGTGAGAGTACGTGGATCATTAAGGACAGCCTCCTTCTTGAGAAGAAGCTGCAGAAATCCTATATGGGGAAGGCAAGATCCACTTACAATAGGTATATGGGTTTTTTCAAATTAAGCCATTTCAAGCCAAACAACGCATGACTCTAGGAAGAAAAAAACCAGCAGGGAGCCTAGTAATATTAGTCTTTACAGTTTGTGCCTTATATCAAGTATCTGTAGCTTTTGTCTAATTTTTCCTGATTTTGACTTTAGGAATCATCTCAAGAGAAATAGACCTGCAGTGCAGGTTTAGCCAATCAGCTTTCATCCCATTCCCCCAGGGATTGGTTCAGAGATGGATCCAGTATTATCAACATCAGTGTTTTGTTTTGCCACAGTTGTTTTGGTTTGTTGGCTTAAGTGATTTAGTTGCCTACATTTAAACTATAGGTATATATATATATATATATATATATTTTTTTTTTTGTACGTGGGCCTCTCACTGTTGTGCCCTCTCCCGTTGCGGAGCACAGGCTCTGGACGCACAGGCTCAGCGGCCATGGCTCACGGGCCCAGCCGCTCTGCGGCATGTGGGATCTTCCCGGACTGGGGCATGAACCCGTGTCCCCTGCATTGGCAGGCGGACTCTCAACCATTGTGCCACCAGGGAAGCCCAACAATGGGTATATTTTATGTAATATCATGGTTGATGGCTTCTACACCCAGCCTACATCATTCACTAACCCAATTCCTACTTGCCTTTGAGTTTCTAAGATAGTACTTAATATCATTTCATTTCATATCAAATGTCAAGACTGATAGAGACCTCAGACATCACTTGTCCTCAATTCTCTCCTTACAGATGGAGAAACTGGGTCCTGAGAAGGGAAGTAAGTTGTTTAAGGTCACGCCACAAGTTGAGAGCATAAATGGGAAAAAGACCTAGGACATTTTTGTATTAGCTCTCAGGAGCAGACAATAGTTCTTACATTTCCTGCCAGGGAAGGGCCACTTCCCCAAGGATGCCTCCAAAGGTAATATTCTGTGATGTAATCTTTTAGGTGTTAATGGTGGAATTTCAGATCCAACAGGTGGTGAATATTTTTAGGCAACGGGACCAAGTGTTCTCTCTCAAATTGCTTTTCACAGGTGGGTGCCAACTCCTCTTATAACCAGGGTTGAAGGCTGGCTATATAAGACTGTTCTTTTCCTGATCATTAAAACAAATATGACAATATCCCTCAGTCTTTCTGAAGTGGGTGTGATTTACAAGCTTACAGATGGAAAAGATATCCATCTTTTTTCATTTGTTCATTCAACTGTTTGTCTAGCCATCCTACATTTACTGAGCATTAACTATAGGCCATGTACTATGCTAACTTCCAGAGATACAAAGATTGGCCCATGAAGCTCTCAGTTGAGCTATAAGCTGTAATGCAGCCGCAAAGAAAAGATGGCTTCACTGAGGAGGTGCCCTGTTACTAACCTTTCCAAGACAAGGAAGAGTTTTGGGTAGGAGTCAAGGATTAACATCTGTGATCTGTGCTTAGAGCCCAGACCCACTCTGGTTGCCCCACCCTGACCCTATATTAAAAATTAAATTAAACAGAAGAAGTTTCCCATATTTAAAAATTGGAAGATTTCAAATAAAATTCAGATTCCCAACTTCTCTTGAAAAATCATGGATCTGAAAACACTGGGCCCACATCCCCACATGCCACAATTACGTGTTGCTGAGTGGTAGCTGCGCCTTTTTGAAAGGGCGAGCATTCTCCGGTATGTCACATTCCCCCCCAGTCCCCATCAGATTATTCATGGTTCCCATCATAAACTTATGTAACTTGCCTATCCTCTCTAGGGATTTGAATCAGTAGTCCCTGACCTAGCATCTCAAGGAATGCATGAAGACCACAGAGCAGAGGTGGAGAATAATGTGTAGGCAGAGGCTTAGGGGTGGGAAACATAGAATATATTCAAGGGATGGCATGTCGTTTTGTGTGGCAGGCAGATGATAAAGTGGGACAGAGGGTGGGCAGAAATGAAGCTGGAATTGCCCATGGAAGGTCCTGCGGGTCATGCAAAGGACTTTGTCCTGAATCCTGTACTCTATAGGGAGCCTTTGGATTCTCGGCAGGGTAGTGTTATGATGATATCTGTGTTTTTGGAAGACCATCGTGCAACCACAGAGAGAATAGAACTGGCAGAGGTCGTGAAAGAGGCTGGGACACCATTTGAGCAGCAATTGCCCAGACCAGGATAGAGATGAGGGATCCAGTAATCTTTAATTCCTGCCTGGTGTAGGCAGTAGGCAAATGATATTGAGAGATGAATGATGAAGTCTCCGGGGTCTCTTGCCCCTTATATCAACCAAGGGTCACCATGACCACTCTCTAGGCTTCCTGTGGTCAAAGTTAGGCACGTGGTCACAGACAGGGCACAACTGAGTACTTTCTTGTCTGGAAAATACTTTTTGGCAAAGTACATAGGAATTTAGACTTTCTTAGTACTAATTACATTATTATGCCCCAGCTGCCCGCAGGGTGTGCTCGGAGAATTAATGGGCCTACCCGTCTCATTTACTTCTTAGGGTCCCAGGGTCTCCTTCCATAAATGAGCATTACCAGTGCACTGAATGGGACCCTGGAGGGCTAGAAGAGCGATTGCTTCTCTCAAAGGTGAGCTGGAGGTAAACATCAGCCCCTTGAGGACGCCTGTGGCCCATTGATGGGGAAATACTGCAGTGATCGAGGCAGAAGGCACTCCAAATGCAAAGAACGTTATTCCAGGCAGATGAGGGAACCCAGCAATTATTTCCACTCAGAAGCCGGTAATGAATAGGAATGTAATTTATTCATTCATTAAATATAGGCAAACAAGGAACCAAAGAGGAAGCTGTCTGGGCATTCTTTTAATGAATCTGCCCCGTTTCTGAGTGAAGTGTGGGCTGTGTGGATGAAACGCTGAACTCCGGAAATATATTACCCACTCAAGAAGCCATCCTTCCAGCCTTAATTAAAGAAGATCAACAGCTCCCACTTACAGTGGATGATGATGGAAATAAAACTGAGGAACTGAAATACAGAATTGCCAGGCAGGCTGGGCTGGGCTTGGCTGGGCTCCCAGAAGCCTGGGAACCTCATGAGTTGGTCTGAAATATTGTGCCTTGGGCATCCAGGAAGCCTGGAGCACCAAAGGTGGCCAAGACGTTGCCGGGAATTGACGTCATTACAGGACACCAGATCCTTCTGGTGATCTTTGGTGACTCATTCATTCATTCCCTCCATTTTTCATCCATCCATTCAAGAAGCATTTTTGGAGTACCTACTATGTGCCAGGTTCTGCACCATAGATATAAAATGCTAAGCAAAAATAAACACTGTCTCAGTTCTACTACTCATATTTTAGTAGAAAAAATGTTTAATATGTAGAAATTAGGTAGATATATAATTACAAATTGACCAGAACTCAGAGGGAAAAACACAATATTCTCTGCAAACATGTAACGAGGAGCTCTGAGCAAGCATGGGGAATCAAGGTAGATATCTGGGGTTGGGGGGACTTGGGGCAGGAATTCTAAGGGGTCAGGAGGAAACTGGGTGAGGACCAGAGGGAGAGGGAGAAGGCAGAACAATCCAGGTAGTGCCAGCGTGTGCCAGTGTTCAGAAATGGAAGAGAGCACTGTAGACAGAGAAAATACCCCTTGTGTATGATTTTGCCTCACTTTTATATACAAGTAGTGGGATGCTCTTTAGATGATTAAATTAGGAAATACTTGTGGGCTGAAAACTGTCATGAGAACAGAAGGCTTGGTTTAAGCGTGTTGGTTTAGATGCGTCATAAACTAGAGAGAACCGTATTTTCACCCTAATAGCCTCTTAAAAGGAGGACTGAGCTTGCTTTGATGGAGTAGGAACACGACCTGTGGATCTCCTGTCATGACAGCACCTCCTGCCGGGTGAGTTGTCCCACCTTGGCTGAACCTAGAGTCCTAGAGACCTCTTAGGTCTTAGGAAGAGCTCCCATGCCCTCCTCTCCATGAGGCTGCCAACAGCATGGACTCCAGAGACTGATCATAGCTGCCCTGCTTTTCATGAGCTCTGTAACCTTGACCAACCCACTTAACCTCACTGTGCCTCAGTTTTCTTGTCTAAAAATTTGGTGTGAAAATAGTGCCTACCTTAGAGTAGAGGACTCTTGTGAGGAGGAGCTATATGGAAGGCATGGTACAGTGCCTGTTCTATAGAAGGAGCAGCAAAAATACCTATATGATTATTACTTAGGGAACTCTCCCCCCTCCCATTTCAGGCCAAGGGGCAAGAAAGAAGCTTATTGTTTAACACCAAAGCAGGTGGATGGTTGTGTGTATGTGTGTTTCATGTTGTTATACACACCAAGAGGTAAACACTCCTGAGACAGCGGTGTAAAAGGTGTGTAACTCGAGCAATTGTCTTTGGCCACGTCTAAGGCAGGGTTCTTGGAGGGACTGCAAAGTCATTGGGGCTGGAGTCCACATGACTTGAAGTCTCTTAGCAGGATTCTGCTAATGGCTTCTGTGCAGCAGCTTGGGACTGTCTGCCGTAAGAACATGTACTACTGAAAGATGGTGATGTTCCCAAACTCTCCATATCTTCAACAGCCCCACCCGCTTTTCAGGCTTAGCTAGTCACGGTGTGCTGAGTTCTGCATTGAATATAGACTACTTATCACCTCCATCTTATACCCAAGCTGTTCTTTCTGCTCTGATAGCCCTTTTTCTCCTGCTCCTCCTTTATCCACAGCCATCAGGAAAACCATTTATCTTCCAAGACTTGGCTTATGTGTCACACCCCATAAAGTACTCCTGGACTCATCTTCCATCCCCACCTCCATAAAGTCAGCTATTTCCTTCTTTATTCCTAAATGAAATGTATATATGACTGTCTTGGCATCTGTAATACTGTATTGTTTCATTAAATGTATGTCTATCTCCCCACATAGACTCTAGAAAAATCCCTACAAGGCAGAGCCCTCTTATGTCTCTCGTGTGCCCAGGGTCTAGCACAATGTTTGACATGCAGTTGGTACTTCAAAAATATTGGTTGAATTAATAAACAAATGAAAGAACATGTGAAAACCTAGCTTATCGTCCCTTGAGTATAAGAGAAATTAAGTCACTATGATTGTTTGGGAATGAGTGCTTGTTTTCTTTTCAAAAGGTCTTTCATGGAATGCTACTCAGCAATTAAAAGGAATGATTCTGATATATGCAACACCTTGGATGGCCCTCAAAAGAATTACACATATAAAAAAACCTCAAAATGTTACATACTGTATGATTCTATGTATATAACATTCTTGAAATGGCAAATTATAGAGATGGAGACCAAATTGGTGGTTGCAAGGGAGAGAGTGTGGGAAAGGGAGGGAGGTAGCAGTAGATATAAAAGGTAGCAGGAGAGATCCTTGTGATCGACGGTTCTGTGGCTTGACTGTGGTGGTGGTCATTGAGTCTACGTACATAGTAAAATTACATAAAACTAGACAACACATACACACATGTAAAACTAATGAAATGCCAGTTTCCTGGTTGTGATATTGTACTATAGTCACCCAAGATGTTACCATTGGGGGAAAATGAGAGAAGAATATATGGGATGGGATCTCTTTGCATTCTTTCTTGCAACTGCATGTGAATCTTCAATTATCTCAAAATAAAAGAGAAACACACACACACACACACACACACACACACACACACACACACACACAATGAGATCCCACTACACACCCGCCAAAATGACTAAAATTAAAAAGACTGACAACATCAAGTGTTGGCAAGGATATGGAGCAATTGGAACTCACATACACTATTGCTGGAAGTGTTGATTGATATAAACACTTTGAAAAAAATGTTTGGCAGTTTCTACTAAGGCTGCAGTATCTCCACCCAGCATTTCCATTTCCAGGGATATAATCTGACAGGAAAACATGCATATACTAGATGATTCAAAGTAGCACATTTCATAATAGCTCTAAACTGGAAACTGGCCAATATGCCCATTGACAGTAGAACGGATAAATCAGGTGTGGTATATTCCCACGTCTCAGTCACTTTGGGCTGCTTTAACAAAATACCATAAACTGGGTGGCTTAGATAGCAAGCATTTATTTCTCACAATTCTAGAGGCTGAAAAGTCCAAGATCAAGGTTCAGGTAGGTTTGGTGTCCGGTGAGGCCCTTCTACCTGGTTTGCAGATGGCCATCTTCTCCTTATATCTTCACATGGCCTTTCCTTGTTCAGGCCTGAGGTCTTTTTATAAGATATTAATCTCATCATGAAGGGCCCACCCCCATTCCCTAATTCAACCCTAATTACTTTCCAAAATCCCCACCTCCAAATACCATCACTCTGGGGATTTGGGCTTCAACATATAAAGTGGGGGTGAAAACCACATATTCGTTTCATAGCACCCATATACAACACCCTATCACAATTAGAATGAGCAAGTCGTAACAGAGTGCATCCATAGGAATGAATTTCAGAACCATAATGTTGAATGAAAGAAGATAGTCACAAAAGAAGACACACTATATGACCCCATTTATATAAGGTTCAAAATAAGCAAAATTAGTCTGTGCTGTGAGACATCAAGATGGTGATTACATCTGGAGGAAAACAATTGGAGAGGGACACGAAGGAGACTTCTGGGGTCACAGGGCTGCTCTGTTTCTTGATCTGGGTTCTGGTTATGTGGATGAATTCAAGTTTGTAGAAATTCATCTAATTGTACACTTAGGATGCATACTAAGTGTATAATACTTCAATAAAAATTTTTATTATACTTTAATAAAAATTTTTAAAAGAAAAACGTTTATTCATTTTGTTCTGTAGTCAACATTTATAAGGGGCTGACTCTGTTCTAGATACCCTACTAAGCTCTATGGAGACCATATAGTTGAAAGGACCCCTGGTCTTGGGGCTCCCAGTCTATGGAGAAGCTACTCATTTTCTTCTTTCTTTCTCCCTCTCTTGCAAAGTAAGTAACCAATAGGATCATGAGAAACTTTTCTGTTGGTGGTATTTGTGATTTTTAATTAATTACCGAACTAAAAGATCTTGCATAAGAGAGAGTTTTTCTTGTCTTTACAGCAGAGAAGAGAGATCTTTTTTATAGAGTACTTACTGAGCTCTAAATCTTGAGCCCCAGCATCCCTGAGATAATTCCTTTTAAGACCTCCTCAAACTAATTTTCAATAAAAAGAAGAAAAAAAAAATCGCCAAATGTAATTGCTGTAAAAGAAAAGAAACCTCCTTATTAGGAAATCTATAACTGCCTTCAGGAATTCAAAAATAAAAATGTTCAAGTGAAGGAATCGTTGCTTTGATTTGCCTGGAAATATCTCAGCTAAAAAGAAACTCTACATCTGTGTTTGCAATCCTCCAGCTTGGGTGAACACACCCCCTAGCCCCACCCCAGGACAGATTATCCCCACCCATTCAAATGAAGGGCAGTTCATGGCTTTCACTGTGATTTGGTGAAAACAGTGTTTCTTGTCATTCCATCCATCATAATCCTGTAATTTGCAGAACACAGGAGGCATTAAAGCATGGATACTGTCACCTTCCGATGCCAAAGAAGGAAAAGAGAATTAATGAGATCAATAAAGCTACTCTCGCAGGAAAAATAGAAACACAGATGGGAAATGGTACCAGAGTTGGCAAGTCTGAGAGAGAGCTGGGGATCTGCTTATGGCCCTGTCTTAAAGCCAGGACTGTTACAGGGAACACGTGAGTTGGCGACCTCACCACCACACCTCCAGCAGAGCCCCACCCTTGGCAACATGCAGGGTTCTGGCCAGGATGAGAAATCAATCAGTATGGTCAGCAGGTATTGATGGAACCCTGCCATATGCTTGGCACCAGGCAAGCATCATGGTGATGCAAAGAATTATGAAATATTGCCCATGTATCAAGGAGCTTATGTTCTACTATGAAAGTCAAATGCCCTCACCTCTTCCATACCATCACTTAAGTAAACATGTTGTATGGAGGTAGACATCTGATGAATATTTACAATAAAAATTGTGTCAAAGTTTATCCACGCTTCTCGAAGAATTGAACACAGAGGGTAAGGAGATGGAAGCTCCAATCAAGGAAATAAACATATAACCTAATACATCCATTAGGTCCTCAAAGCAACCCTTAGAAAGATAGATGTAATTACACCCTATGTGCAGATGGAAAAAATGAGGCTCCAGGGATAATATGAACTTTGCCCAAGGTCCCAGAGCAAGTGGTGAAGCCAAATCAGACTGTAATTAGTTCAAAGTCTATGCTTTCTCACCCCAACCTTGTTTCCTGTAGAGAGAGGCAAGTGGCACCTGGATGGACATTTTAAGTTGTGTCATCATGCATTTACATTAATATTTATAAGAAGAAATACACATAATTAGTATAGAAAAGCCCTGATTTCGGTTCCTTTGCTTCAAATGAGCCTAAAGTATTTAAATACTTTAAATAGTGCTTCAGATGAGGCTACAGTATTTAAATACTTTAAAACAAATAATGCAATTTCTTAGAGCCATATTAATAAATCATCACGTAGGTGATAAACGTTTGTAGCAAAGAGCATGGACGATTAAAGTTTGGACAGTTTTCACTACAGAAAGCAACTATCCCTGTGATAGGGAGACTTAAGAATGTTTTATGGGGTCCCAGACAAGGACTGAGGAATCTGGAGGTTACTAGGACTCATAATTCCTGCCTGAGGCAAAGGTGGTTAGTCTACGTGTGGTGGAATCAGAGAAAACCCAGAGTAGAGGGGACACCATGTCCAGAGGGTCTGGGTCAACATCAAAAATCTGAATATCAATCAGTATCAATTAGCATCAATATAGGAAAAACAGAAGCTCAAGCTTTTCACTACCAAGTCGAGGAGACAGGAAATACACATAATTTTTGAGAACTCTAAGCAAGGGACATCAGGAACCCTATTACCTGGGATAGCCTGGTGCCTACTGCTCACCTTGGTGGGCCTGGCAGCTGATTTAAAGGGCAAAGGCGGGGGAGACGGGACCAGACAGCAGCAGGCTTAGGAGGGCGAATCCTAATTTTCTCCTGGTTTGTCACTGCCCCTCAGGAATTACCACACCTGAGACACACGTCCTCATCACCACCTCTGAGACTAGTTTCTTTTTGGCTTCTCTTCCTACTAATCTTCTTTTCGATATTTTAATTTATTG